>NW_017096912.1:81192-136580 GCF_001412225.1 Nicrophorus vespilloides
AATATGTTGCTAACAAACAATTTAAACGATTCATACATAAACTCTTAAACATTGTTTGCGCACTGAAGAAATACGCATTTAGTAAACATTTACTCTACAATGAAAACAAAAGATACATTGTACAGTCGGTTTAAAATTATTGAACAAACATTAAAGAAACGTTAAATGATGAAATTTCTTAAGTCCTTCGACGTTATTGGAAAATCGAGCACACATTTCGGCAATCGCATTGTTGAACAACAATCGAGATCATACGCATTCCTGCAGTTTGATGGAACTTTCTCAACGCAATTTGGCTGTCTTCCAACGACGAATCAGCAAAAGCAAAAGCAGATGCGATAAATTGTAAGGCCGATTTTAACAAGAACATACATTTTATCTATGAAAATACTTACATATTTCATTTTGAGAGAAGGACGAGCGGTAAAGGTTTTACATTAAGGTGACAACGATTATTGTTTATTATTTATGTAAAGACCTTCAGAAAAAAACCATTCAATGCATATCAATACTATAATAACATTAAATATAACAGTTAATTACTTATATGTTTCAAAATCCTTGAGATTGACAAATATTTTAAGAGATTTAATTAAGTTATTACTTACATTTATTTTTGTTTGACAAAATTTAATCTTAATATACATTTTTATGGGGAAATGTATTAATGAATTAGTCATAATGTGTAATTAGGAAATTTTCGTTATAATAAGTATGAAGTAATGTGTACTTCTTTGATGTTAATATCTTTCTTGAACAAGTCAGGTTGGCCGAGCGGTCTAAGGCGCCAGATTTAAGCTCTGGTTCTCGAAAGGGAGCGTGGGTTCGAACCCCACACCTGACAATCTCTTTTATTTTTGTTCTTCACTAAGAAAACATTGAACTTCTTTTAATCGTCGTTACAATACAAATTCCGAAAATCACCAATTGACCAGCAGACTGTTGAAGTTATAAATAAATTCATTTGTTTTGTCGTGTCTGCACAATGCGAGTAAATGTCCGAGCGTTGCCGGAGATAAAACGCTCGTTCGTCTGTAGCCAGTGATTAAGTAAGTTCGAAAAAAACGCAGAAAAAGTAAACAAGTTGTAGTTCTTTAGTGGTGGTCGTCGTTTGATAGTTAGGAGTCGAGCGAAAGATCAAGGCTTAGTCAGTACGCTCCGCAAGTTCGCGCTTGTAGCACCTGTGCCTCAATCCTTACTAATCGTCCTTTTTCTTCGTTCAGCACAGAACACAATTCAAACTCTTTCCCCATTATCATCATCATTATTCACATTGTGTAATGCATTCGAAATAATCGCGTGTTCCCATTTATCTAAACCAGAACATTATCGAATTAATCTCTGCCCTGATAACGGGCGAGACTCAGAGAGAGAGTTTCTGTTCCTGTATTTCGTTTGCAAAGAGGATGTTCGACAAGAATCACAGCCGCAGCAGCAGCAGGATGGACGTCTTCTTCGGAATTCTTCTGATCCTAGCCACAACCACCTGCGGTAAGCCAAAGTTACATTAGTCGTTTTATGACCCCAGTGGAAATTCACTGCAGTAAACAGCTTCAAATGATAAGCGAATTGAATTAGTCTTGTTGTACGTATATAATGCATAATTCAGAGTTAATTCAGTGTACAAAAAAGCATTAATTTTGTGCAATAAATGAATAAGATTTACCAAACTTTTTGTATCAATGATAAACGCTCAGAATCTTGAGTTTATCATTGATACACCAGTAAAGTTATTATTATATGGTCTATAAATGATAAATCATTTAATTGGAACGCAAAGTTTCTAAGAAAACTACTCAGTTTAAACATCAACGAAAATTATATTCCAACACGTACTTACTTATTTTTTTTTTCCACCGCATTATGGTTTTAGGAAAATCCATACTTTTTAAAATTCAACTTAATCGATTCAATTACTATAATTATAATACTTATATATTCTCCGCACGTTTCTAAACACGTAGATAAATGTATTTTTTTAAATAATTTATAAGTTTAATCATTTTAATTACATTTACTTCAAAATAATTATGTTTTTAAAACAATATTACCAATTTAATGTTGAAAGAATCAACAATTAAAAAACGTGAAATTAAAACGAATTTAAGTTTTAAGTCTAGATTAAACCAGTGATTCTCAAAGTGTGAGTCATGACAACCCAAGGGGGTCGCAAAAAATTAATGACAGATCAATCCTGGTTGTTTTTCTACATATACTCATTCTTCAGGGGGTCGCAAAAGGGGTCGCAAAAGGGGGTCGCAGAAACTTTGTATGTCCAAAAAGGGGTCGCAGATCAAAAAGTTTGAGAATCACTGGTTTAAACCATGTGTTATGTAGACATAATTATTAATTGTGGTTGCTTCATTTAAACAAAGATTGCGTGGATTATTGTTTGCTTTGTATTTAAATACAAAATAATCGTTGTATTGTATCAATATTAAACGTCAAATAGGTACTTGACGTTTGACAGTTCACGAAAGTTAAGCAACGTTTGTCACGGATGTGTAACGAATATCTTGTAGATAAAAAATATGAATAGTTAAAGAAACTCATAGTTTTCAATATAAATTACTAATACTATATAAATACTAATATTATCTATAGATAATTAGTAAACAAAAATGTGATTATAAAACAAAAGAGAATAACAATATTTAGAAAACAAAACATTCAGTAATCGAAAAACAGTTTTGAAATGATGTTTATAAACAGATTAATTAAACACATTTTCTAAAGTTAATTAAATTTTAATTGAGTTTAACGTTTTGTTGTGAAAAGCGCTAACGCTGCGACAAATCGTCGAAATAATTGAGGGGAAAATAGTAACCGATGTGTTAGTAGAGTTCTTTAGAATGATTTATAATGTTCTGTGAATGGCTCAGAGTTTCTAAGAAAACATGACTTGTATGGTTATACTTTTACTATGTAGTGAAATGAATTAGAGAAAACAAAACAAAAAAACAATGCGCAGCAGCAGCAGCAAAAGATCAAATTCCAAAGTTAATTGAGATTTCTTTGAAAAAAAGAAATGCTTACCGCATTTGATGATTTGCGTATCGTAAATCATCTCGTTTATAAATTCAGTATAATTTGTGGTCGTTATTGTTAAATAATGCTTAAACAATACTGAAGTAAGTCTAAGAAGTTAAAATTAGTTGTTAAATTGAAGTTAATTATATTATAATGACGAGTTCTGAAGGAATGTACAGGTACGAAATTACTGATATCATTATGGAAAGGTTTCACCGTATAACGTTTCTACGAAATTATCATATTCGCAGACACAGAGAGAAAAAAAAAGAAATAGAAAAGTGGAGAAACCGTAGAAACGTCTTCCGATGACGTATCGAGTGATCGCATATGCATGTATTTAAAATGCCGCATAACGAGTACGCAGCGCTTGCGGGGAAGAACAAAGTGTGTACGTATTCTGTTCTTCTTTTTTTTCAGTAAGGTCGAGGATTAGTGGCTTAATATTATTAGTGTTGATTCAATGACATTGACTCTATACACAATTACGAAGACGGAAATGTATTCTTGTTATTTGTACATTCGTTTCTGTCTATAACATATTAAGTTATATATCACTTCTTTCGGTTAGTGTTGAATTGCTCATCCATATTCATTGCTTGTTATTGCTCATTTTAATTGAGACTTTATAAATAGCTTTTTATTTTATTCATGCAATCAAAATTCTAGACATTTCTTTCAAGTTATATACTGTATACAAGCTGTATACAAGCTGTATACAAAATTTTACGTTTGTTCGTTGGAAACGTAAAATCACTTTGTATTATGAGAAATGGATACACTGAAACCATTAAAGAATTATGATTCATCTTACGCTATATGATAATCACTCGTTTACTAAGTAGCTGTGAGGTTTGTTGAAAGGAATCCAACAACATCCAATACAAAAAAAACAACAACATTTAAAATGTCTTTGCTCTTGACGCAGCAGATAACGAGAAGTGGAGATGTTTATTTAGTTTATTACAAATAGTTTATGTACACATGCGCTTCTGTTGGTTTTGTGTATTTGAAAATATGTATGAAATAAAACTGAACTCTGTGTTTATAAGAAAATGTATCTTATTGGAATTTCAACAGTTGCTGTTGACTATAATCTTTCATTAACAAAATATATGTGTTTCAATTTGATAGAAGTTATAAAGGTTTGGTCATCGTTTTGTTTGACAATATTGAGTCAATTTTATGTTGAATATGAATATGTTTTGAGATGTAATTAATTTAGAAAGGTGACTATTGCGCGCCAGAAATCATTAAACCATTTCCCTGGCACACGTCAATTATCTTCGAGACAATAGCCTTGCATTGAACCGGTCGATACAGTCAATAATTGCGCAAATAAACGGCAATCAAATGCAATTGCCATGGCTTGTGCACTTTTTTTTTTTTACTAATCGTTCGACGTTCAATTTTCTTCTGCAGAAGTTTTGGACTCTAAAAATGCAACCGAAACCGTACCGTCGGTCAACCAAATCCTGTGCGCTCCCACCAACGAGTTCCCGAAGGACAACTCCAGCCACAACATCCGGATAAACCAGACAATCCTCGAGCATCTGGCTCACCATCCGCAGAACTTCTCGGAGGTAGGAGATCTCCTGCACGGCTGCATCCTACCATCTCCGATCAACAACGCCACCGTGACCGATGAACCGGTGAAGAAGTCGGACGAACCGAAGTCGCAGGTGGAATTGATACAGGAGGGAAACAACGAGGACTCGAGGATCGACGTTTCTCCTCCTTCTCACGGTCGAACTCCTCTGGTTCAGGGTCAGCTGGCCGCGATTCTTGCAGGAGTCTTCGTGATCATCGCAGTCATCGGATACGTCGGACTGTTATCCTGGAGGAGATTCTTGGAGTGAGTATATGTATATTTCTCGGATGATTCACGCATAACTTTTTCCTCGCTCCATTAAATGTGTCAATCATTTTAATGGCAATATATTCAGAGTCAATGAGTTCAACTGGTTATGGAAGCGCGCGAGGACGTGGATGTTTCGGTATCTCGCTTCGCCGCTTCAATAGAGATATCTCTCTTCTAATGGAACGGAATTCTCTTTCAGGAATCGCTATGGAAATCGTGAGATGCTGGTCAACGAGGAAGAGTTCTACGATCCGAACGATATGAGGCATTTCTCCGTGAGTCGACTATCATCATTATCCTCTATTATTTCTATTATGTTTGCAAATTAAATTCACTTATCCTTTGATGCGGTTGCAATTCCGTATGCAGCAACGAAATTTGCAATTTAGATTCATATTTTCGCCGCTTTGACCTTCTCTAGCCTTTTTAACGAGCAGCAAACCGGAAAATTGATTCACATTCAATCGATTTGCTTATTAATAAGTAACAGTTACTGCTGATCGTATCCAAGCAATTCCATTATATCTCTTCATCTTTGAACTTATACCGTAAGATTTATACATCAATTTCAAAAACATTTATTCAGAAATTACTCTTCATTATAACATTACACGATAAGTAACTTGCAAAGAATTTAACAACTTGTCTAATTGATAAAAAATTAAATATACATCGTAGCCCAATTGAACAGCAACCAAATTAAAATTGTTATAACTTTTGAACCGTTGGCAATGTTGTGTCCATATTTCGCTTAATGATAGCTGATTTTATTGTATACAAGCCTGCGGAAGCATTTGCATCTCAGTTTTTTGGAAAAAAAGTTATCAGTGATGGAATTCAAACGTAATAGTGTGATAGTCCAATATTTGAGAGGAAAACCAAATGTGGTTATTGTTAGAGCCCTCGAACAACTTAATGTGAATAAACCATAACATCTTATAATGAAGCTAGTAATGTTACAAAATGATATTTTGGTGGTCGGAAACAAACTACATCTGTGGTAGAAGTAGTTCGGAAAGTTAAGGCTCGAATTGAATGAAATCCGCGACGCAGTGGAAGACAAATCACTTGAATGAGTTGAACATAAAGAAAATAACCATGCAACTAAATCGAACTCAAAGTGAAGTTTTACAAGTGCCAAGAAGGACAAGATCTCACCGATATTGAAAAAAAAAGTAGACTCGATAGAGCGAAGGAGCTGTTGTGCTTGCACGAACGCAGCAAATTGCCAAATATCGTCTTGTCTGATGAGAAAAAAATCCCGATTGAGAAATTCGTAAACAAACAAAATGATCGAATTTACTTAGAAGGGAGGTCAATCGGAAATTTAGACATTGGAATGGCCAGAAGAAGTCAAGTTTGGGAGGTTGTGACGGTCGATAGTCGTTCTCCGTTGGTGTTTTTGGACCGTGGCGTCAATTTTAATGCGAATGTCTACTACGAAAAAGTTTTGGAAGATTCTCAGAAGCCGTGGACAACCAAACATTTCAGTCAGAAAGAGTGGACGTTTTAAGAAGATTATGCACCATCACACAAAGCACACGAAAACTAACAATGGCTGAGAGACAACGTTTCACAATTCATTTCGACTGTGACAAATCCGCTCGACTTCTCGGTATGGGTCATTTTACAGGCCAAAGCCCTTTTTCGTGAATGGACAAAGGTTCACATTCGATCAGCATATTACTCGCTTGTCGATCAACTCAGAACTATAGATCGCGCTCAAGGCGTCCATATCGAAAATTTGAAATGAATTCAAATAATTTAATTATTATCCAACATTTTTTGTTTGTGGTTCGATAAAATCCAATTTCAAATAAAAAAAAATACAAGATTCTGAAAAGTTGCAATTCGATTGGGCCACCCTGTAAATAGTACAAACTTTATTCATTTGATACAAAATTCTTCGCAAGTTACTTGATTTTAATTCATACAGCTAAAGCTACAAAACTTTACATTTATCTGAATTAGTTTTTAACTTCAATGTAAATTAACTAATGTATTTATTGTTTTTTTTCCAGATATGATGTGCCAAAACAAAACAAGAACAATCCATGGAAGTTTACAACATTTTTTTTTTAAATATATATATTTTTCAATTATATTTGCAAACGTTTAAAATCAGAACACTTTTATAGTAAAAGTAGTAGATTTTTATTATTAAATATTTTATATATATATACATGTATCGTATTCCTATAAACATAATTAATTGCATGTTAAACTAGTCATTAAAGCAACGCGAATTGTTAGTAATGTAATGATTACCTGTGCGATTGTCAACATGTTTGTTCATTTTCTTTTTATTTTTATTCGTTCATGTAGGAAGGAGTGTGCGTTAATTAATGTAATCTGTGATAATTAAGAATGTATTTGTATTTTTACAATAAACGTACGATGGAAACTTTTACCTTGTTATTTACAAACCAAATCATTACTACTTATTAAGGTAAAACTAACTGAAATATATCCATGACCAGTTGAGGATTTCTGTACAGTTTTTCTCGAAAACTATATTTCATTGAATAAATATAAAAGATGTACACGAAATTTGTATATTTGGGGTATCTAGCTTGTTTTCACATATTAAAGCATATTAAAGTTGAATATTTGGGGAATATAATGTGAATTCGGATTTTACTCTGATTTGTTTGGTTTAATTGTATTTTTTTAAATAATAACTGTAATAATATGTTTCAGTTACAACATTTATTTAAGTTAAAATTCGAAGTGTTCTTCGAAAGTTTACATAATCAACTGGTGATTCAAATTAATACAAATCCTCGAAATTATAACAATAGGAAGTAATATATTGATTTTATGACTGAAATCAAATGAATATATATAAAACCACTTAAAATAATTCTTCTTCATTAATTTAAAATTTGATTTTGATTACTTTGCTTATCTCCAGTGGCGAATCATGATTTTGCGAGCATAACATCTTGCCCATCTTACGCAATTATGAAATGCAACAAAAATTACGTATTTTTTGTGTAATTAAGAAAAAAAACGTGAAAACTCGTCGGATCTCATCGAAAAAGTGATTTTTAATAAAATCCTATTCACTTTTTTTTACAATTTCTACACCTCGTAGCAAGTGACTCGGCAAAAGCACGTTAGAAAGGTGAGGTATTGAGCTTTTAATTGAATGATCGATGATATAATTATCTCGCCAAATTGGATTGAGAATGAAATTAAAATGCTTAATTTTGATAACTTATAGTAGATGTACTGACCCAACCACAATGTCGGCAGTTAGCTCTTTGGAAAGGTTGCAGTTTTCTCTTTAATTTGCGTATTTGATAGTTTAATTATCACGAGTGATAATCGATTAATTTAAAAAATGTAAAGGTATTGCAGCAAATTGACAAAAATAGTTAAATAAATCGTTATATACATATATATTTTAAACTTTTAATTTAATATTCTAAAAAATAATTCTTTCGCTTTCGATTGCTATAAAATAAATTAGTTTTGGTCAATTAATAAGGAAGGTATTAAGCTTTAATTAGTTGGCGGTTTTCGCGAATCAAAAACATTTGTCGGAATTTTCAAGAAACAGTATGCAACCACATATACGTATGATATTGTCTGCTTCAGACTATTTCCTGAGAATTCCGACAGATATCGCTGCTGGTAATAATTAAAATGCTTATAACTCTAAATATAATTAGTATTTTAATTATTGTACTAAATTAATAACATTACATTTGTTCAAGCGTTATTTTGATATGTTTGTTTATTTAAATTAGTACGTTTTCAAGGAAGTGGATTTTGTGCAGCGCCAAAATGCCTGAACTACAACCTTAGAAATATTGCTAATAGATGGCGCTAGTTGTTACGAAAAATGGAATATTTCTTTTGCGCCTAAAGTGCGAGCAACCAAACATACATATAAACTTTAATGAACAAATAGGAAAACAACATCTTAGATAATGGCCTGTATTTTTGTAAACATGAGCTTCCAGAAGAATGTTATACATGGATGTTCATCTTGAATATACACAGATTAAAATGAGCGTAAATATTGGTTTGTAGCTGCAATGGTGTCTTCATAATTGATTAACAAACTTTGCTATTTCACAAATGAGTTGGGTAAATAACGTCTTCGAAAATTGCCTGTATTTTTGTATACACCAACTCTCAGATGAATTTTAGACTTTAATGTTGATCTTAAACAAACAGAGATTAAAATAAGTGTAAATACAGATTTGTGGCTACTATAGCTTCGTGATAATTAATTAATCAAACTATAATATTAGACGCTTCTAGAAGAAAGTTGATCTAAAATAAACACAGAATAAAATAAGTGAAAATATCACTTTTGGGTGTGAGTTTTCATGCAAATACTGTTCATTATTGAAGACAATATCATACTTTTTAATCAAAGTTTATATGTATGTTTGGTTGCCTGCAATTTAGGCGCAAAATGATATTCCGTTTTTGTGATAGCTTTTGCCACCTGTTAGCAATATAGCAAAGATTATAGTTCGGGCATTTTGGCGTTGCATGAAATCCATTTCCTTGAAAACGTTCTAATTTTAATAAACAAACATATCAGAATATTGCTTAAACGTTTATTATGTTATTACTTAAGTCTAATAATTTAAATGCTAATTAGTTTTCGAGTTTTAAATTACACAAGCGGAGACACATACCGAATATTTCCTGCAAACTTTATGTGAATTTAAAGACTTTTAAACTTTTGGATGATTATTGAAAGATTAGATTAAATGTAATAATAATTATATTTGCAGTGCGCAATGTATGAAAGGAAATAATAAAGACTTGACTTAATAAATAATATCTTAAAAATTTAATACAGAAAAAAACTGAATAATTATAATACAATATTCTCGATGAATGTAATATCATATTTAAAAAAAAATAAAGGGAAAAACAGTATATATATATTTTTTTTTTCATATAACAATAATAATTAATTAATAAATTGTACAAAACTCTCACATGATCACAACGCTCCTTCTGTTGTTGCTATTTTTAAAAAAATTTCGCATAATTTACAATCGTTTAAATTTCTTAATAAATAAATCTATATAGTAGCGCCCAAAACATTGTACAACTTACAGACTAGAACCTTACTGTGTAAACACAATAGTGTAGGAAATGTTTGTCGAAACAAGTATTAACGAGCAACATCATTCAACTTTGATTACTGAAAGTCTCGGAGTAGTCGGAACAACGGATTGCGGAAACGACTGACGGTGATGATGATCATCCAGCACGTTAAAAAATCTGAACGGAGGTGGGAAGAGATAATATAAATGCCATTTTATTAAACACATCTTAAACCAAAAAAAATGTTAATAATTTGGATGTGTGTGAATGCGTTAATGCGAGAAGAAAAACACACGAGTGAAGCCAAAAACAAAGAAGAAACAAACAAATAAATTGAATATTATATATGAACAAACTTACATACAGAGAAAAGGCACATCAAGTATAAGAAGTTGCTGGAATGTGTGTGGTAGTTCCATCGAGTGCCCAAATATAATTCGTTATTATAATAGCCGATGAGATTGAATACAAAAATCACATTTCGTTTTATTTACTATATATGACGATATATATAATAAAAAAAAGGAGGAAATATTAATATATAAAAAAAAAGAGCTTACAATCTAAAATAATAATTAATAAAAAATAAAAGAGTCATCGATTTCTCTACATTAGTATATATCACATTAATCCATAATGCATCCTGTTTTTCCTCTCGTTCTTCCACGTATAAAAAAGTCAACATTCGTATAAATAAAAATAATATGATTAAAATGCACAGCATTATTTTGAGCGGTTTCTTTTCTCTAAAAAAAAAGTTAATCCAAAAAAAAAAATAATAACATAATAATATAGCGATAATATTAAATAATATAAATAATCTCAGTCTTAGAACGTTGGTATTTTTGTTTTCTTTCTTTTCATTCATTGTGTCTTCTCCTCTCTCTATGTATTTGAAATGTCATTTTTGTTGTATTCATAATGGTTTTACCGTCTCTCTCTCTCTCTCTTGATAATGAGTTGATGATGGGTTAGTTGAGGAAAGAAACACAGCTTAAAAGGAACATGTAATTTTCAACTAACCGGGCGTAGAGCTCTCTGCGGACTTTCGCCGTGAACTTGTTCACCAGGCATAGCGTCGCGGCGACAGCAAATACCACATTGTAGAGCAGGACTACCTTGAAGTTGCCCAGCCAGTCGATGCTGCCGAAGTCACCCAGCAAATCGAAATTTGTTATACCTAAATGGATTATAAAGGTGTTATAATAAAATTTATAAAAAGTTTGCAGTGTGTACGCACCTAATATTTTAGCCAGCAGCGGCAGAGCGGAGCTCAGAATTAGAACCAGAGCGCAATTCGCGATGATCAGGTTGAAAGGCGTGCTCTGCTTCTTAGGCCTGATGTTCTTCATCAAAGGCGACGTGTACAGTCCGATGGACGATGTCACTATCAGGTAAAGGATCAGCATTATTTCTATGATGGCCCCTACAGGGCCCAGTCTTGATAACGAGCTAATGCCAAGGGTGAATTGCTGAAGAAATTATAAATCAATAACAAATACAATACTAGTGATATCTGAAGACTTACCCTCGAGCTTAACGGCAATGCTTTGATCCCAATTAGTAATTCAATAGTGTTTTGCATCACAATCAAAACAGTGATTCCTGTAAACCCGATCAGTAGAAGCATTGAAACGGGATAGACGACGTTCCTCCTCATAGAGGAGCTTTGCCGCTGTTTATCTACAAATACCAATTCAATTAATAACCCTGATTACATTTTTTTTAAATTAATTAATTACCTAATAGTTTCCGTTTCATCTCGAACTTGGTGAGCAACTTATTCAGTCCGGTGCGCAGCTCACCGTTTCTTAAACGTAACAGTCCTTTTGGCAACTGGAATTCGTCGTCCTTCATCGGAGCCGACTCGTTCACGCTCATGGGAGCCGGAGACACGCAATAATTACCGTTCATCTCCGCCTGGTTCAGCCGTCTCCGGAGGGTTTCCTCCTCCAGAGCGCATGCAAAGTACTCCTCGTTTATGTCGCGCATAAATTGCGGTTTTATCAGAAACTGTCCTACAACATCGAATAGCCTCACAAAACCCAAAGGAGTACACACTAAAACAAAAAATTCGTTAACATCTTAATCTATTTCCGTTCAAAGACTTTTAAATATTTCTTGATTCTTATAGTTAGAAACCAATTTTTAAAATAAACCATACCTAATAACATCAATACTCCAATAAATGATATGCACGAATATAGGAAAGGTAAATGGTAGCTCCAAACATCTAAAAAGAAAACGGAATGTGTTAATATTCAATAAAGATGATCATTACAAATAATATTACCTAATAGAGTTTGAATACTGGATTTATCCTTATCTAGAAGTGCGGAGACCACGTATGTCAACCCAAGCACGACCGTGGCCAAAAGACCTAATACTGTGAAGGTCTCGTAGACGCGGCCCATCAGCCCTTTGCGGTGGCCGAAGAAGCCCTCCGATTCCGTGAACAGGTAGGCGAATGGCAACAGTACGATGAGGGATAGAAACGAGAACAGGAAAATGTAGTTCCATAACCCTGCGGCAAGAAGATGAAAAAATAATTAAAAAGAAATATGCATAAATCTATTTAAAAACTTCGTGGGCGAACGTGGTCATTGTGAGTGTATACAAACAATAATCGAGAATATTATGAACAAATAGGATTTGCTTTCCAAAATTGGTTTACTGAAAACCGTTGGAAACATCGCACAAAGTCATAATCAACAGATTATGTTAGCTAATTACAATTCTACAGATTAGACTTTTTTTTTGATAATGTGCAGGATATAATTTGAATGTGAATCAAGTAGTTCATTTAAATTTAATTCAAAATATGTTCAATAGTAATCTACAAACATATTCTAAATTAAGAAACTTATCGATTGAAACTATTATGTACGTACAAAAATAAAAACATCGGGGACAAAGTTCATGTGTGCAAGTACATTAGTCATCGCAAGTGATAAAAGCTTTCAGAGCGACGAGAAGAAAACGCATCCACCTTATGTTACTTATAATACCTTGTATAAGAGATATGTTCAGCCATTTAACGTAATAGCTGTTCGGGTAGAGTATGAGGACTTCATTCGAGACGGTGGATATGGGGAGCAGAAGAACAGCACCAATGGACACTGCAAGGGAGAAAGTGCAGAGCCACGTACTGATCCTGTACACTGTCACCTCATCATCGTCGGTGCTGTAGTAATCCTCGCGTCCTCGTCTCTTGAATCGATCCAGAAGAGCGAAACTCGCTATGTACAATATTATGAAAAGCAGCAGGAAAATCTGAAACAAAAAAAAAATGAAATTTTTCATTTAGTACGAGAAACGTGCGTGATGGAATTACTTGTACATTGCTTTTTGCGTAAACATTTCAAACTGTTTACACAATTTCAACAGGCACGCAACAATGAGAAGTTATGTGTAACAGCAAAACGTGAGCTTTTGTAATGTTTACACTTTACAGATAACATAGTTTAATCTTAATCGATTAACCTTTACTTGTTGGAATCTAGACAATATTATCTGATATCATTTCCTAAACCAAATAATAACATTTTATATAAACTTTTATTGTTTTTATACATTCATGACATAACTGTATAATTAATGAAAATATAAATAGAAGAAGACAATGTTCTTCTCTCAATCTTAAGTAAAATTGATAACTCATTTAGCAAGTACTTGCACTTGCTATTGTAATATTAGTTACAAGCTATCCATTACAAGTCACTTGATACCTATTACGCAATGAGATTTCGGCTAAGATATTGCGCGTGCATTCAACCGAGTCACAAATAAAGATTTATAATTAACACAAATTGTCACAAACAAATTACGTGTCTGGCGCCATGTACTGAAATTCAATGCACGTAACTTGAATCCATTATTGATCATCTTCCGAGCTTTGTTTCTTACAACGTTTTGTTTATCTTGTGGCTATTACAAATATAGAAACGATTCAATAACTCTTTTTTTTTTAACTAAAAGTACGATGTTTGCGTCATTGTTTTACTCTGCTATTTATACGACCACCTGAAATCCAATATGATTTCTATTTCGGATCCATACTGATCTTGCCCAAGCGAAAATCACATCCAGATCCTGATGCTTGTGGTTCAAAATTATTCAATCCACAATTAAAAAATTCAATTTTATTATCTTTATAAAATTATCTAATTATACGTGGTGGAAGCGTTATGTTTTAACCCGATGTATAAATAGACGGAACTTTCTTGGTGGAGCAACTGCTTCCCGGTTTAAATTTAGTGGTGTTACAGCAAACACGTTAAAAGTAGTTTGACTGAAATGCGAATGCTTTTAACCACGGACCTTCGGCTTTAAGATAAAACTTAAACTATGTATTTTTGTATTTTGGTTTGGGTAATCTCGAGTACACTTGCTTACTGATTTATATTCCACCTTGAAGTATAAATTGCCACTAGTACACAGTTGTAGCGCGTGTCTGTCAACTGCCTGCGCGTATTAAAAATACATTATAAACAAACAAGATATTTACAGTTAACGAAAACTGCAGACTTTAGCAGCTACGTACATTCTAAATTAGTATTAATGAATGGATGTGAACTCTTATGAACCGGTATGAACTGTTTAACATTCCTTTAATTAGAGTGAATTCAGGAAAGCATGACAATTCATCATCTCTAATAACATTCAGTTTTACATAAAATTAAAATTTTAACAACTATTCACATCATCATCATTTCCGAGACTCAACCTAGTCGAAGTGTACAGAACCCCAGAGTCTATATTACTACCCTATGTTATATGTTGCATTTAGTCTCTATGAGAAGGGTGGTGGAAGGAAGAACAATTATTCACAAACAAATGAAAATTTTAATTAAGTTGACCGCTTAACAACTGAAATTAAAGCAAAAAAAAATAGTAATTAGTTTATTAGTAATTATAAGAAAAGTAAAAACACTTTTCGTTTCTAATAAGTATTCTGAGAATGCGCCAATTAGTGTTACCTAACATATATTTTTTTTGTCTTGGCCAAAGTTCAATGCTAAAAATACTCGAGAGTCATGATAGGCCCTTGTTGTTGTTACAAATCATCAATAACAACTGTACAGAATAAAATCATACCACCTTTATTTTCGTACCAGAAAAGACTAAATTTAGGGCTACGAAATACCGTCGCGTCCAAGAACGTAGTCGCAACAAAAACGTAAATAAACGAACGCACATGGCCAAAAGAAAAAAAAACACGTATAGTTGTGATTAATCTTCTCGTTGCGAACGAGAACTTTCTAATCATAATTTTCACTCGATTTAAATTGGATTTCCGCGGATGCATTGACATAGACGAGTGCAGTACACTCAATAATTTCACTTTCAACATTTACATTTCCATGTTAATTACGCGTCAAACAGGTGCGATAAATATTCATTGCGTAACAATAAAATGATTTAGAAGAATTTCCGCACATTCTCATTGATTAATTTTCGTTAATAATTTAACATTTATTTAGCACATACAAAAAAATAATACAGTTCTATATTATATTGACTTTCTTGGAAACTGGATTATCAGTATGTGTTTAACACCGTGAAACGTAAATAAATATGTATATTGTTATCTGGAAAGGCAACGCAATTCGCACACGAAACAGAGTATGCCAGATATTCGCACGTAATAACTAAAATGAATGACGTCCATGAAGCAAGTATCGTGTATTTCGTTTTATTTATTTTTTATTAGTGAGATAAGTCCGAAACGCATTTAAACTTTAACATATTTACTTTTATTATAATGATAAGTCTTATAATTATTTAAGCTTTAAATAACATTATTCTTTGATTAATCCTATAACACATAATTAAGTCTCATTGTTTCATCTCCATCAAAATACAAGTTTATCGAGAATATTATAGAAATCTAGCATGATGATTTTTTAACATTAAGTTGCTGTTAAATTTTTGTTATAAGTACAGTGGAACCTCGCTTCACGAGCACCTTGCATAATGAGCATTTCGCTTAACGAGCAAAATAAACTTAACTCGCTCTTAACTTCGCATAACGAGTGATGATGAGAAGAGAAGACCTGGATTGTGCGCTTGCTACATCATTTTGAAAACTAGTGTACACATATTATGTGTATTTGTTTTTAATATATCAACCATTTTCGATTTTTTTTGTCATCTTTGTTTATAGTTAAATATAGTTATTTTGCAAATATAATTTGTGTTTGGTGGAAAAACACAACAAAAATGTATTGTGTCCAACCATTATTATAATATATACATATGCTATGTACGTTTTTTTTTTTTATAAAAACAAGTATTAAAAGTATAAAGGAACTCCGAATCGATATAAGTAATACAGTGGTAGATCGACATACGAGTTTAATTCGTTCCGTGACTTTGCTCGTATCTCAAGTCTTGCTCTCATCTCAAAGCAAAATATCGCTCGCTCGGCGGGTCGTATATTATGGTACTCGTATATCGAAGTACCACTGTATAAACAAATTGAGTCATGCGTAAATTCTCTTCAACGTAGGTGAATTGGCAAACAGTTCCTGCTGTTAGTGGTCATTCTAGTCTTGTTTGTGATCACACATATTTCCAAACTTGTGTTAGGACGTTTTTTATTACTTGCAAAGGTCAAAGAATAAAAAGAACTATAGATATGAAAAGCAAAATCATTAAAAATCAAGAGAAATTATACTTCTTTCTTCTGGCATGGAACGCATAATCCTATTTTACACTTTTATATGAGAAAAATTGATTCACTATACGAGTGAATCCGAAAATTTTGGAACGGATTAAAGTCGTTAATCGAGGTTCCACTGTATTTATAAATTATAAGACTATTCTTGCAAATTATTATAATCTGAAAATATGCACACATACTGTACAATGTAGGTCAGACTAAACTAATAAAAGACAGCTGTAAAAATACACAAGAAATGTAAACAGTTAGGAAACTGTTAACAAAACTGAACATGAAATTATTTTGAAGAAATTAATAAAAAAAAAAACGAGTTAAAACGAAAATATTGCCGCAAGTTGTCACTACCATAAAAGTACATCGATTGGGAGAACTTTCTCTGCGTAACGTTTTATGCACGGCTGCATTGAAATAAAATATTTATGCTCAATTTACTCCACCCCATAATACGTGTTATCCAATGATGAAAACCAACTGGCGCGATGTCGAATGCTCCACTTAAACACTTAATCATATTGGTTTATCGTTGTTGAACGGAAACGGTGAAATCATTGCTAACTACATACAGATTTAAGGTGATGAAAATTTCATTTTAGTAAATTTAAGATTTTCATGCAACTTTCATTTCAAACACAACAATGAAACTTATTACGAAACTAAAGGTAAATAGTGATTAAGAAACGTGACAATTACGATGACGGTAACAACGCATTCGACAATTCAAAATATAAATTGATTTCTGCTCGAACGGTCAGAAGAAGGTTATTAAGCAAGAATAATTGGTAGGAAGTTGGCAATTTCATCGCTGCTTAAAAAATACAATAGAGTTTAATCATGGCAATTGATCTGTACAGAAGATTGCAATCAGGTTTTGTTTATGGATGAAGGCCTAAATTCACTTAATTAATGGACAGGAACGAATCAGAAAGAAAAAACAGATTTCCTATTTTCCTACGAAAATTTTATAACTTTAAAAAAGCTTCCTCTTGAAGTTGTGAAAGAGATATGTATCAATATTATGTAATTCTCTTCATTATATACTCTTTATGGTTATTTATTATTCAGTTCGTTTGCTTGTCATTAATTTGTATAAAAGCTACTGTACTTTGTCAATTCCCACTGTAATCATTGTAAACATATTCTCTTTGATGTTTTGTTTGAAATGAAACCAGATCACATAGCAGATGGGTAGCCAATGTTCTTGATCCACAATAGATGAATCATTGCATCTCCAAACAAACATATAAATGACATTTAATCTAAGCACAAATAGAAGCAAATCATCGATTCCTTTTTAATAATGCATGAATCACCACCTAATACAATACATATTTAAAACGTGTTCACTATTTTAATTACAAACCAGATACATGTAAAATCTAAAAGTGATAACATTTCTTATCGAACTATACTGTGTTGCTACCGAGACGTCCAAGGACGAACGGAATTCCCTTGGTTCAAGCAAACACGTGGAAGTAAGATCTCCAAGATTCCATAAACTAATTGTTATTACATAAAACCAACAGATTATGTAATTACAAGCAAAATTGTTTGATGTGAATTGAAGTAGAAGGGCGTTAAACTGCGTCGGTTTACAGACGGGACGAACCACGTCTCGGGAAATATAAATAAAAAAATGCATTCCGTCGCCCCACGGTTTCCTGCCTTTCACTTGGCTAAATCGCGATGGAAATGCGCCTAATTGCATCATAACCCGACCAGCTTTAGTTAGCTTTATTCCTATTTCTGTGCAACAATATTGTGAGCGTGATAAACGTCGAAATCCGTTGGGGTTTTTCACAACTCGCCTCATTGTTAATAACGTGTATTGATCACAACAACAAGACCTGTCGCAGCTGTACATGTTATGCAATTCACAAAGAGTATGGCGTAATGACAATGTCTCTTTGCAGCGCACGTTGCAGTAAGCAAGATATTAAATAATAAGTATTTTCAAAACTATACACAAAATAAGTTACTAATTATTTGCGACCACATCACAAAATATTTAATTTATAATTGAAACTGTTTAAAAATTGAAAATAACTATTATTTTAATGAAATCATTGATAAATTAAGTTAAATGTTATTTTTTTATGTATGTCAGTGGATAAATAAGTAATTGAAATAATTAATTACAAATATTATATAGAAAAGACAATTTGCATCGTCGTTAAATTTAATTAATGTAAATAATTAACTATTTAGAAAGTTCTTAATTGTATTTGATTTATAATTAAGCAGTCTTTGTGTTTGTAATGCAATTGTTTAAAAGTTGCAAATCACTAGTGGAGTAAGCACTTTTTAAACGTCAATAGATGTTTGCAGTTCCATTGAATTGTGATTTGCATTTCAATTGTAGTGTATAGGTACGTAGTATCTTTTACCGTATTCTTGTTAAGGAAAGATTTCAATTATGGCAACATGTGGAAACTAGCTTTGTCTAGTAGTCTGTTACGTATGTTTTCTGTATACATTAACCAGTTAGTAAATAGCCTTGGGGGAGACAGAAAAACAAGAGTTCAGTACTTAACGTTGAGTACGCGAGGGTGATCAAAAGTAATGTTGTGCTTATCCGAAGCAATTTCGTTCTGAATCTAGTTTTTATTTCTATATAAAGATGAGAATACTCACCCAAATATAATGATTTGCACTACGTTAATAATATTGTAAATAATCTCAATATTTCTGGAGATGGAAGAAAAATTAAATATACTTAATAACAAATTTGTGTATGTAGTTAATTCTTGTTCTTCAAAAACAACTCTAAGCATTTCGACCTTTAAACCCATTGAAATATATGTTTTTTTAAAAAAAAACCTCATTAAAACAACGTATTAAATGTAATTTCCGCCTTTCGGTGAAATTCGAACTACGCGGAACACGGCAGATGTAATTACACACTTGGTTAAGATTTGTCCAATTTAGCTGTTCATCTAGCATGGTCTACACACACACACAAAATGTTTTGCGTCATTGCATTCACAATATTATAGTATTTCTCCTCACTGAACTCGAAATTCCGAAGAGCCTCGACCATGACATTGATATGCATTTCTACAAATAAATATTATGTTACCATCAAATCACAATAAACCTAATCTTGGAACTGGATAAGAACGGAAATCCTTGAAGGTAATTGTGTGTACCAGGTTTCGAGCCTCGGGCAGTTTTTATCGACATTGGGTGCAAATTGAATGTTCGAATTCCCATGTTCCGTGCATTCAAACAAAGCGGAACTTAATTATCTCATCGTGGGATGGAAATTAGCATTATCTATACAATGGCCATTGTGCATCGACGTTTTGATTTCAATTAAAAGCCTTTCCCAGCGCGCAGTTTCATTTAATTTGACCCAAATTGAGATTATGTAATTGAGATGCAAATTTATAATATAAATATTAAATGTACATTGGAACCTCGCTTAACGAGTTTAATCCGTTCCAAAATTTTTACTCGTATAGTGAAACATAATCAAACATACACATATGATGCAGCAGGCGCTAAGATTCATTTTGCTCGCAAAGCGAAATGCTCGTTATGCGAGGTTCCACTGTATTTTGTTGACGATTTACGCATCGTATTGAAATGGAATTCTGTTTACAAATAAATCGGGTACGTGATGTAATTGCATGCTTCTTCGAAATCATACAAGAACAACACACTTTGTACATGGGAGAACTCATGACCCGCTAACATAAATAATTGCATTTCAATCTCATCGCTAGGAATCCTTTACTCATTCCGTAGAACACGCATTAAGTCGTCGGAAACGAATCGCATTTTCTGCTGTGATGCGTGTAAACACAAGATACTGTTGTCGTGTAAAGTGCATTAGTTTATCCAGTGATTTCGACGTAACATCCACAAAACATTACATGCACCAAATCACATTACACGGTTGTAACACTTACAAATAGTAACGTTAGTGTGTAGTATTCATATTTTCAACCTCTTCTTTCCTACAAACAAATCATATTACTTATTTAAAATGTAATTTCACATGACTAACAAATTATTAATAGTCCTAGTATATCTCTCAATAAAATAGACAACAAAATACAATATCGAATACGGAAATAATTTGCATGATTAAGAAAGATCTCGTCACGAATGAGTTCCCAGTCAATTGACGACCTTGCTCAAATACGCTATGTTTTTATTGGCTCTCATAAAGTAATTAGACTCACGCTAATATATGAAGATACTTGGGCCGCGAAAAAATAAACGCCGTTATGCGATTTCACAGTTATTTAAACTACATCGAGCTCAGGACTACATACATATTTTAAAAAAAACAACAACAACAAGCAGCAAAAAGAGGAGAAAGGATCGCAACAATTTTGATGGAAACGTGGTAGCAGTGAGATGTTCCGTGCAGTCACGCTCGAAATATGTGATATAAACAGCTCCTAAGCATTGGCTGAAAATACGCAGAAGTTGTTTGTAGACACGGAAACCTTGTAAATAAATAAAATCGAGTGCCACTAATAAAAGCAGTTCTCTCTCTGTCCCAAATACCCGCTATTTAGATAACACGAACCATGCAAATTCGCTTTGTACAATATCTTTGTGCCTGCGCCGTTCTTTATAGCTGCAAATAAACAAGGATCTTCAATCACAAACAGTTTGCTTTGTGTTTAACACAAATTTTATTTATTTACTTTTTTAAATTGCAGATTTACATAAGCGGCAAAACGTTTTCAATCCAGACTATCCGACTTCAAAGAATCTGTTTTAATGTGAACATCGGGAAATCCTAAGAACATAACAATTTTTTAAAAGTATTTTTTTGTAATGTGTGAATAGTGAAAGAGTCTTTTCGCTTTTATACCTTGATTGCAAAGTGGGATTCACTGCAGGTGTGAATATTAGAAATTGGAGATAAAAGTTGCATGCCTCAGACTACACAAAACGAATGTCATTAACGGTGTTTATTGGCTTCGCGCTGTTCACGTGTTGGAATGAGGAGGAGAGAAAAATGACGAAGAAGAAAAAAGTACGGACGAACACACGCGTTCTACTTTCTTTTTTAAATACTTTAGGGTATTTGTTGCTATTCCCATTGTCGACTTTTGCATGGAGCGCATCCGCAGTTTTTCATCCTGGATGAATACAAAGTATAAGAAAGTGTCCATGCGGTTAGGTTTTCCCCAACTTTTGTACCAGATTACTTTGGTTAAACCATTTTCCTAAACATAACTATACGCGGTAAAAACCGCTTTACGTATCTAATCATTATATACCTAGTAATAAACTATATAAAGTTTTATGATCATTGATTTTATAACCTATATTAAATTTTATGTATGTTTTTCTATTTTCAATATACATAATTACAAAAGTTGTAGTGAAGTCTATGTAAACGAAGTGAGTGGATCAATTGGAACGGTAGACGTGCAAACTTAAGTGCATCCAAATGGATCTGATATTTTTTCACCGTTGGAAAGGACGAAGCCTTTCTATGACGCTTTTATCAGGCTTGTTTACATAATTGGATCAGCGTTTTAAAGAAATCCAATTCCTAAGCGAGCCGACGTTCCAAATGCTTTCTTTTGAAAATCGGTCTCGTCGTACGTGAACAAACTCATGTTGCATTGACCAAACTCAGAACAATGCATCAAGATTGTTATTATAATTGCAATTTAGAAACATTTACGTCACATTATAATAAACGATTGAAAATCAATGGAATTTAGAGGTAAATTTGTATATGCTAACAGCAAATTTTCTCCTCGTACAATGATATCAAATAAGGAGCACAGTAAGCATTACCATCAACACACTTTGACCTTTGAGAATCTTTGTTACTGAGCCACGTAATGTTAGAAACGTTATTGTTGATCATTATTGAGTGAAAGAACTTCCATCACCAAGAAAAGAGGTTAAAAATCTACTAAATTGCATACACTTTGTTCAATTCATTAAATGTATAGAATATAGCAATATTAAATAACAGTCTTCTCTGAAAATATCGAACATTTTAACCTTGTATAATATAACATAAAATTACAGTTTACTTATATAATACTTAAATAATGTATCTAATAGTACAAATCTTTACTCAAAGATTAATTAATTTTAATATTTTTTGTTCCAAAATAACCTCTGTTTTAGTAATTCAATTTATAGAGTTGTCCAGCATCTGTCTCGTAATTGAAGATAATGTAGATTAAGTTTACAATTGTTTTTTTGATCCAGTCGCGCAACGGTCGAAACAAATGAAATAGAGACACGTAGCTTGAACATTGCAGTCGAAGGTCGAAAAGGTTTTTTTTCGTGTATGATCGAACTGCAACATAATCGCAATTCAAAACAATAATATTGATATGGTTAATGTTATAAATAAACTCTACAGCTGTCTCTTTGTGTCTTCAATTAATCTCGAGAATATTAATATAAATAATATGAAGAGCCGGTGCGAAGTACGCAAATTAATTATGCGATCTAAAATTAGAGTTCTGCATGCTGCATAGTTCAATGACGCCCCAAGCGCAAGAACACAACAAACTGGAACACATCCAATGCTTAAATCAATGGTCATTTTTAGTGTTTGGTTTTGGGGAAGTTCATTGGCACCCTATCGATCAACCTTGTTCTAGAACATCTAGGAGGAAGTTTAAATGCCCTCCCCGAAGAAGATACTCACGATCTGCTCACGAACGTTGTTGTGAAAAATTTGCTCCCTCAGATCGGCATCATCCTCGATCAACACCTCCATCTCAGCTTCTCGTATCACTGGGTTCCACATCACACATTTTCACTTGGAAATACAGCACTACCCTCGAATTTGGAGTCCAGTGTTTTTTTCTTTGTGCTCTCAACACTTTACCGGTTCAGCATCGCTGCGGATGATCGCGGGCAATTCAATCGTACAGCTCTACCAGACAACCACGCGCCTTCGCAACTTCAAAACAACTGCGGCAATTTTGACTAACAAACATAGCTACGGATGACGGTCGACAACTTCACATCGGTTTTTGTACTTTAGCAATGCTACCAACCGCAGTAAATTCTAGGAAGTTTACTTACGATAAAACGAAATATTTGTAATTATGAAATCTAAACGCTAATTACTTTATTCCTTTCTTTTTTAAATATATATAATATAAGTTTGAGGCACATATAATCGCAGCATATCAATAGTCTTATACACTATCGTTATTAATCAGTAAATGAACACAAATTGAGTGCAGTATTTTGTTATTGAAATTGGGAATTAGTGGATTCTTATAGCTTAGATTTCTCCGAAACTGGTGTGACCAGTGCTTTTCGCATGTTGCTGAGCTTGCACTTGTCCGCTGAGCTTCATATCGCAGACGATGCATTTCAACGTGAACTTATTCACGTCCGTGTATTGCCTGCTTGATTTCGCCTCCACAGCCAACTGCTCAGCCTCCCTGAATATGGTTTCATCCTCTGTTGGAAATATTGTTTGCATGTTTCCACCCTAAAACATATTAAGATTTAATCAAGTAACATATATAATAAACAGTTTCTTTGTATAACTTACATCAATTGGTTCTAAGTAGAGAGGATCATAATGGATGCCATCAAATAGCAAAAATACTCTAGTACCATAATCTTGGTCTTCTCCAAACCTATTAATAATAGCATTTATAGTATCAACAACAGCTATTTCTATTCCATAGTAACTAGAAAGGATGGAGATTTCAATGGCACCACCCCAAGTATTATCATCCTGAATCCACTTACAATAGTCAGCGTTCGGTTTGCCTAAGATTGCTTCTGAATATTTCTCATGATCCTTGGATACAGTCTCTGCAATCAGAGTTCTCATCCAAGGTGCCACTGATCCTGTATCATCAACTTTTCCATTCAACACAAAATGTATGCTGGTGAAGAGGCATGAGTTATCAGCTGGCACAACATGTTTCATCAGAATACCTGGACAATCATAGGAGGCAGTATCCTCATTAGATACAATAGTAGCAGTAGGTCTTGGCTTCAGTGGTGGTGGTGTTACTGGTACTGTTGCTACAGCCTTTTCTTCCAAGATGAGTGTGTCTCCAGAGAAAATCCCACTGGAACACAAATGGTTTGATTCATGATTCAAATCCAGAATCCTTGGAGGGAATCCGGATAAGACGTTTAGGCGATCTTGAGGTATATTTGAGAGTTTTGAGAGCAAAGTCTTCAGTTCCTTGATTGTACTCTCTGAAGTCAATGTTTTCACAATTTGCTGACCAGTCTTCATTTTTACTTTGAGCGCGTAAGTAGTCATCGTTTCTATAAGAACTAGAATCTACCAGATGCTTTTTCAGGCACGAAAGATGTATGTTACTATTGCAACAAAAATAAAATCGCTTATCATTAAGTTGATGTATTACCACTATGATGACATTGGATGTCAGTAGAAGGACATGAATTTGCACAAAAAATACAGGAATCTATTTTAGATACAATCTTTAGAAGATCGCTAACTAGCATTTCCACTGCAATTTCAACACGAATTAAGTTAATGATAAGGAACATTTTTAGAAAATTCAATAAGTGCATTGAAGTTGGTCATGCTTTTTTGAACGAACAAAGAACTTCAAGTTGCATCACTACCAAATTTCAAAAAAAAAGTTTAACTTTACTTTTTTTCTAAATAATTTAAGTAAATTACTTAAACTATTTATTGTAAGTAATATTATTAAAATTAATCATTAAATTCTTATATGAAATAATATTATTTAAAAAAAATTTAAACGAGTTCATGCGCATTCGTATACAGAATTTTTGACAGAACCTAAAAACGGATTCAGTAAACGTTTGTTTCAGTTTGTTTGTTAATTAATAAATAGAAATAAATAACGTAAAAGTGTTCAATAGTTGTGTTTATCAAAGAGAAAAGAATTCAGCGCAAAAATGCCGCGGATTATGATAAAGGGAGGTGTGTGGAGGAACACGGAGGTAATTATTAAACAGAAGCAAGGATAGTTTGTTTTTTTGTAGGTTAGATGACATTATTTTTGTTTTAGGATGAAATTCTGAAGGCGGCTGTTATGAAATATGGCAAAAACCAGTGGTCCCGAATTGCCTCTCTGCTTCACAGGAAATCAGCAAAACAATGCAAGGCTCGTTGGTTTGAGTGGCTGGATCCAAGCATCAAGAAGACAGAATGGTCTAGAGAAGAGGAAGAGAAGTTGCTGCATCTTGCTAAGCTCATGCCCACCCAATGGAGAACTATTGCTCCAATCATTGGAAGAACAGCAGCACAGTGCTTGGAAAGATATGAATATTTACTGTAAGAACTTAAATCTGAGTGAATTGTACAATATATTAATTGTATGGTTTACATAGTGATCAAGCTCAAAAGAAGGAGGATGGTGAAGATGTTTCTGATGATCCAAGAAAACTCAAACCTGGTGAAATTGATCCAAATCCAGAAACTAAACCAGCCAGGCCAGATCCAAAAGATATGGATGAAGATGGTATATAGCTTGATGAACAATATGAACTGAAAATTAATATGTTTAATTATTTTTTAGAGTTGGAAATGTTGTCTGAAGCAAGAGCCAGGTTAGCTAATACACAGGGTAAAAAGGCTAAACGTAAGGCACGTGAAAAGCAATTGGAAGAAGCCCGGCGATTGGCTGCGTTGCAGAAGAGGCGCGAACTTCGCGCTGCGGGTATCGAAGTCAATCCGCGCAAGAAAAAGAAACGAGGCGTTGATTATAATGCTGAAATACCGTTCGAGAAGTTGCCAGCTATTGGTTTCTATGATACTTCAAAAGAAGTAGTTGATCCAATGGCACCAGATTTCCTGAAGATGAGACAACAGAATTTGGATGGAGAAACAAGAAGCGAAATTGAAGAAGTAATTAATAAAATATACGATGTGTTTCCTCTACTAAATATTTTCTTCCTGTTTTAGCGGGAAAGAAGAAATGATAAACAAAAGTTGAAGGAGAAGAAGGAAAATGATATCCCACTGGCAATGTTGCAAAATGAGGAGCCGGCTAAGAAAAGGTCCAAGTTGGTTTTGCCGGAACCTCAGATTTCTGATCAAGAGTTACAGCAGGTCGTGAAATTGGGCAGAGCTAGTGAAGTGGCACGCGAAGTTGCGTTGGAAAGCGGAGAGGCTACGACGGATACGTTGTTGAACGATTACACTATTACGCCGGAAGTTGCAGCTACACCTAGGACACCTGCTCCACAAACTGATCGTATCATGCAGGAAGCCCAAAATATGATGGCTTTGACTCACGTAGACACTCCTTTGAAGGGAGGAGTTAACACGCCTTTACACAATTCAGATTTCAGCTCTGTAATACCGCAAAGCCAGAACCTAGCCACACCTAACACAGTTTTAGCAACTCCATTTAGAAGTACTAGAAGCGACGGTGGGAATACACCCAGCACTGTTGGTTTCATGACACCTAAAAGTGGTGCTGTAGTTCCGGTAGGTCCTTCTGGTAGTTACACTCCAACACCAATAAGAGATAAGTTAAATATCAACCCAGAAGATGCCATAGACATAGGCGAAACTCCAGCTGCTCAACTGTCGTTCCAACAGTCACGCAAAGATCAATTGAGAGCAGGATTGAGCACTTTACCGGAACCTAAGAACGATTATGAAATTGTAGTACCGGAGCATGAAGAAGAAGTTGCGGAGACTGTCAAGGAATTGTCGGTGGAAGATCAGGCGGACGTAGATGCGCGACTCCAAGAAGAGATGAGAATAAAACTAGCTAAAGAATTAGCTTTAAGATCGCATGTTATTCAGAGGGATTTCCCAAGACCGCAAGACGTGAACTTGTCCGTTCTAAGACCAGCGCACGAGTCGCATTCTTTGACGGAACTGCAAAAAGCAGAAGAGTTAATTAAAAGAGAGATGGTTACTATGTTGACATATGACAATTTGAAAAATCCCATAGCTCCAATTCAAGGTAAAAGGCAAACTGTTTCTCAAGCGCAGCAATTGGCGTATTTAGAGCAATACTCATACGAAGATATTACTAAAGAGGAACTTGATGAAGCGCGCGGTTCTTTAAACAAAGAAATGGAAATCGTAAGGCAAGGTATGAATCATGGGGATTTGTCTATCGAATCTTACACGCAAGTCTGGGAGGAGTGCTTAAGCCAAGTACTATTCTTGCCCAATCAGAATAGGTACACTAGGGCGAATTTGGCGAGTAAAAAGGATCGTCTGGAGTCGGCGGAAAAACGATTGGAGCAGAACAGAAATCATATGTCACGCGAGGCTAAAAGGGCGGCGAAGATGGAGAAGAAGCTTCGCATTTTGACAGGAGGATATCAATCCAGAGCTCAAGCCTTGATCAAACAATTGACCGATTTATACGATCAAGTGGATCAATCGCAATTGGAACTAAATACATTCCAGTTCTTGCAGGAGCAAGAGAAGGCCGCACTTCCGAGAAGAATTCAGGTAATAAACAAATAATTTTCGATTAGTAAAACATTTTTATTTGAAAATCCATTTTTCAGTCGTTAAATGAAGACGTAAATAGGCAGATGGAGCGGGAGAAAGGTTTGCAGACAAAATATGGAGACTTGCAAGAGGAAATCAGAGAACATCAAAATTCCCAAATCATTAACGGTGAAGTAGCACCTGATGATATGATGGAAACAGTCGAGATAAATGACGAGCCTGCTGCAGATAATCAAGAGGACAGCGGTAGCGTTGAAGAAATTAATGAAGTTGAAGACGAACAAACTGAGCAGACCAACGACGATGAATCAGAAGACAAGGTGCAGGAGCAGGAGGTCCAAGAAATAGTGGATGATGACGAAGACACACAAGATAATTGAACAGTTTATTGTAGAAAGGTATTTTAATTTTATAACGTTGAATTGAGTAAAGATAATAATAATAATAAAAAGAGATATCACAGTTTGTTTCTTGTCGAGTTGATTTTTAGACGACGAGGTCTTTCATCTCGCCCCACGATTTTCCCGACTTTAGTTTAATGGGAAAAGGCACGGATAATTTAACTGAATCTTCCATGCATTTCTGCACTATCCTACCTAAGCAAATCAAGTATTTCTTGGGGACCTCGTAGAGGATTTCATCGTGGATTTGTAGAATTAGTTTTGGTTTGTTGCGCGAAGACTTGAACTTCACATGGATTTGATTCTCCACAAGGACCATAGCGTTCTTTACAATATCTGCAGCTGTTGCTTGAATTGTTGTGTTGAAAGCTTGACGTTCAGCTTGACCTGATAAAATAGTAATCATTAATATATTTGTTATACTAGAATATTGTTGATTACTTTTAGTAGATGCATTTTGGTGCTTTATATTCGGCAAGAATCGTTTCCTTCCGCCTATAGATTGCACGTAACCATTGTTACGGCAATTATCTACTATTTGTTCCACGTATTTCTTGATTCCAGGATAAGTCTTATGGAATGTTGCAATGAAAGCTACAGCATCATCTTCGGTTACGCACATTTGATCAGCTAAAGTCTTAGTGCCCATACCATATATAACGCCGTAACAAATCTGTTTGGTTTGTTGTCTAATTGAATCAGTCACCTAAAAGACACAAGTAGTAAATGAAATTAATTCATTAGATTTTTTTTTAGAATTGAACTAAATTAATCTAGTTCAACTTTTGTTGTATAATATTTACTTCGCTTTCTAACATATTATTCCATTGAGCAGCAATCGATTTAAAAACGTCATCACTTTTTTTCATGCTTGTAACGAGCAGTTTATCCTGCGAAAAATGAGCTAATAATCTCAATTCCAATTGGCAATAGTCCGCTGCTAACAGGATGTTCTTTTCTTGTGCCACGAACACTCCTCGACAACTCACGTTCACGATTTCATTGTTCAGAGGATTGGTGTATTCAAAATTCCTAGGCATGTTTTGCAGATTCGGTTCGTGCATCGAAACCCTACCTGTCGCATTGCGCGTTATGCAGCATCCATAAACTCTATTATTCTCGACCATCCGAAGCAGCGGATAAATCATCTTAGTTAAAGTGCTGTTCAATTTCCTCCATTGGATAATCAAATTGGAAATCGGATGGTTGTTCTGCTCCAAGACTTGCTTGTTCGTTCTCACCCTTTTACCTTTGTACAAACCAATAACTTTTGCAACTTCCGTTGAAGACGTCAACGAAAATCTCTTCCCCGCCAATTGGTGAGCTTTCGTCTCCAAGGCCGTGCAATATTCCTTAAGCTTTTCCGATAAAATCTGCATCTTGCTTAAATCCACTCCGAAGCCACTCAGTTCCATCCTCGCCAAGATCACCATGCAATCCATTTCAATGCCTAAAAGTAATAATAATTAAGAGATGATCTGATGAATTTATTAGTTATAATTACCGAACGTGTGTAAAAGATTTGAATTGTTTTGCGCCAACACCGATTTCATCGCATCCACCAAATGGAAACAAACGACAGCTTCAATGCAGCATCGCACTTTTGGTTTGATGCCGTTCTGCAAATCCAGCGAAACACTTCCGCTCCCCTTGCTGTTTCCGGCCATCTGACACAGTTTCACTGCTTCCGGCGAATAATTCAAAACCAAAGCTTGCAAATTCTTCTCTTTCTCCTCAGGTTCCAATAACCAATCCGCCACTTTAGGATCCAAACATCTAGTTTCAAAATCCACACCGCAACAACGCTTCAACACTTTAATATGTTCTTTGCAATCATATACTTTTACAGTCAAATCCTTATTGGCAAGAACAGCTTTCAAAATCTCAAGAGCCTCACAGTTCTTTTCTGTAACTTGCAAATAAAACGCAATGTTTTCACCCCAGCAAACGCTGAAGCCCACAACCTGCCGCCCTTTATAAACGCAAGTAGTTTTCTCTTCAATTTGCAAATCGTTTGGAATTATTTTAGGCCCAATGACTGGTTTTACTTCAGTGATTTTTTCACAGGCTATTGCAATAGAGATTTCACTTTTTCCAGTGATCTCGTTCTTAAAAGTTTCCAATAATTGTGAATGATCGCTCACGTTGATGATTTCTAGTTTTGTTAAATCAATCTGAGATTCTTCATCATCTCGTATAGAAATTTCGCTCTTCTCTTCTGATATTACGTATGATGCATCGACGCATTCGTTGTCCTTCATCTGCAAATATTTTGATTTCTTTATCGGAGTTGCTTCAGAGTAAAATATTTCTTCTTCACTGTTCATGGAATGAGTACTGACCCTTTCACGTTTTCTCGGATTGACGGGGATATTCAATTTTTTCAAAGAATCTTCTTTTGCGATGTTTTGAATTGGAGTTTCTAGATCATCAAACACTTTAGAATCAACGGAGAAGCTGTCGCCGAAGAGACTATCATTGGATTTCGTAGATTGTCTCAAGTTGGTGCGATTCGCAGAGGGTGTTAAGGAAATTGATACATTTATTGATTCCATCGATGAAGAAATATTTTCATCTAAGCGAGTATCTTCGTTGGGAGAAAAATTTTCTTCGAGCATCGATGCTTCAATATCCTTGCATTTCTCTTCCAAATTCTCCAATATTTTATCTTCTAACATACTAACGCTAGCTTCTGTATTAGTTATAGACTCAAGACAAATATTGTTTTTCACGTTAGATTTGGCTAAGCTTAGTTCTAGAGACTGTTGCGATATGTCCAGAAGTACTGAGACTTCTTTGGGACTTTGCGATTTCCTAACTGGTGCTTCTTCTTGAGTCTGAGTCCACTTAGCTTCTTTTAAACCCAGTTCGAGTTGTAAATAAGTTCTAGCATCGTTAATCAACATCAAAGCCGCTTCCCTCTCGGTTAAACCTTGCTTCCCGGTAACCCAAATCGCTCTTACTTTATTTCGTTTTTTAGCATCCAACTCGCTCTCTCCATCTCTTTCTTTTTCGCTTTCGAATGGAGCGCTCTTGTATAAAATTGATTCCAATTTATCAATTTCGCAAGACGCCAAATCAACCAGCGTTTCAACTCCGGCATTGTAAAGAGTGCGCGCCCTTTGCCCATTAAGTACAGGCAATTTCATCAGATCCAACAGATCTCTGCTGATTCCAAACTGCAATCGATCTTGAAACTGTTCGATCAAGATCTCAACGCTACTCCAACCCAACTGCTTGCTGAAGGATGTTACCATTCCTGCGAAAGATGCTGCTGACTGTTGCAGTGATTGCAGCATGCCTCTGTTGCAATTGTACGTTGCAGCCACGTTATTCAATGGTACTTCGTTTACTAAATCTTGCAGAATCAACGCCGTGTAGAAGCGTTTATGCACCAAGAGCTTCTCGTATAATTTCGAGGTGTTGGTTTGGATTTTACCTCTGGTTCCGTTGATCAAATAAGAGACTCTCACGCCGACCAATTCTCCTACGCGTTTCATGCTTGCAGGAAGTTTTTCCCAAAGATCGAGGTAAGCCATCCAGTCCAGGTTACCTATTTGATTGCAGGCCGAGTACGGTGTCACCAAGTAAATCAGATGCAATTCCGTTTCGAGAACGAAACATTGTCGGGCCTTTTCCAGCTCGGTGAACAATGCTAAACCCTCTTCGGGAGGCATCGAAGAACTCAAGCATGCTTTAGCTAACGGAGTCGCTACGTACTTGGAGGTTCCATCTTCAAGGTTTTGTAACTTGATAAATTGGTTGTCTATTAAAAAGTCCACAGAATCATCGATCGGGTTGTTAATTTCGACTTTGTTGTTGTGATCAGAGGCTAGCAAGGTACATTTTGTGAATAAAGTTATATCCGATGGAGAGGAAGCCACGTCGCTCGCGATAACTTCGAGTATAGCTCTCTTCAATTTACCGGCACCCTCTAAGCAGCTCTCGATTGGCTGCAAATTTGAAGACATCAATTCTTTAGCAACTTTTTGATCGTTGTTTTGGCAAATCAAAATACTCTCTCCTGCCACATCTTTGCCCATTCTACCAGCCCTTCCAATCATTTGCCTGTAAACCAACGTGTCTATTGGTTTGCCGAAGAACATCGGTGATCTGACAATAACTCTTCGCGCCGGTAAATTAACACCTGCAGATAACGTCGATGTTGCAATTAAAACTCTTACACATCCGATTCGAAACGCTCCCTCGACTATATCTCTCTCATCCATAGTTAAACCGGCGTGGTGAAAAGCCACTCCGAAACTGACGGCTTTTCCCAAGAGCTCGTCCAAACCAACAGGACATCTCTTCAGTTGCTCCAAACATTCTATTATCAAATCTGCATTTAACTGTTCTCGCAACTTATTGCCGAGTTCGGACTTCGAACAACCCAATTTCCAGAAGGCCATTGCGATTTGCTGCGAAAGGCTTTCGCACCAAGACTTTGACGGGCAAAAAATCAAGACCGAACAAGACGTGAGTATCGTTTCCAAACATAATTGAAGAATATTATCCGTATCTGTGGTAAGTTCAGGGATCTTCTCCAGTTTTCTGATCAACTTTAAATCGTTTCCATAGATTTCCCCATTGACGTGACACTGCTCGACTAAAGGAATAGGCCTGAACTGCGTAGTGTATAGTTCCGCATCCAACCAAGATGCTAATAAAGAGAGATTCGGTAGAGTCGCAGACATTCCGATGATCTGTATATTGACGTTTTCATCTCGCAAAGACATGTATCGCAGTTTCGTCAATAGCAGTTCCAGTAAATATCCTCTATTCGGATCACCTAACAAATGCATTTCATCGACAACAACCGCTCCAATTGCCTCCAAACTGCCTTCTTCCAAAAACCTGTTGATCAAACTGTTGGCTTTTTCCATTGTGCAGATAGCAAGTTGCACTGGTTTAAATCCACCAGGAGGATTGTAGGAACCCATGAAGCCTTCAACTCTAATCCCACTAGGTCCTAAAATATCTTGAAAATAGAACATCTTCTCTCTGACAACAGACACAAAAGGTAATATGAACAGAACCTTTTTATTCCTTTCAAGCACTGTTTTAATTGCCAATATCTCAGCAACCAAAGTCTTCCCAGCTGATGTTGGTGCAGAATATACCAAGTTCTTGTGCTTATCCAAGACATCTGGTAAACTCAAACACTCCACTTGCCAGGGAAACATATTCTTTACATTTCTACTCTCATATTTCTGTAAAATAACCTCTGGCAATCCCCAACTGGAAAGTTTACTGCTGTCAGCCAATAATCCATTACTTTGAGCAGCCTTCACCAAAACACTTCTATTCAAGGATTTATCAGCCAATTTGTTTTCCCTCAAAGATTTCCTCTTCATAAAATTACTAGGCTTCTTAGGTGTGTTCTCATAACTGGAATCCAAACTTATATCCTGTTTAATTGACACTTTTGGAGAATCATCTGCTTTAGCTTTACTGTGAGATTTGTTAACAGTTACATTCAATTGCACAAAAGGCTTGTGATTCTCCTTGTTATTAACTGGAGTTACAAATTGATTCTGTGCCTGCAAATAATTAAGTTTAAAATCAACTCAATGTTAATGCAGCTGTACTCACTTGATTGCTGACAGTCTTGTCTGGTTTGTTAACAGATTCATTTGTTGTAGTAAATGAGAAAGACTCACTGAGGAACTTGGAATCATCTATTGTTATGTTGAAATCTTCAGATGAAGAAGTCTCTGCTTGATTGATGTTTTGGACCACTTGGCCGCTTGAGGTGATGGTGAAATCGAACGTCTCGTTGAAGAAACCATTGCTCATTATTAAAAATTGTTAAAAATATGATAAAAATTGTAAAATTGCAAAAAAATATGATAACTCAACCCTTTAGGTTAGGATAATTTGTTTTGTTTATACCGGATTTGAAGTTTACTCGCCAAATTGCTGCCAACATTGCAAAATATATTCAAATCTGCGCGGTTTATGTTACATAATCAGCACTGTTATCAATTCAAATTATACCTAAGCTAAAGTATTAATACAAGCTATACAATGAAACCAACAATACAAAGAACATAATTAACATATTTTGTGTTGATAATAGTTAATTAATCTTATAATCCAGAAGATGTTAACTTTGTGTTCTTTAGTATTCAATCAGGATTATGCCCTCATATCTCAAAAGCTGATAGAATTATCTATTTTTAAGAACAGACTTTGTACAAAGATTGTATAATTTCGATAACTTAAATTATACAACATTTTGAAGTGTCCTAAAAATCAAAATAAATTTTGTTTAGTATACAATAATCTTATTTTCGAAGAGATTAGGACAAACAATAGTTAAGTTTCAAATTATACTTCAAAATGAATTACTTTCGCAGACAAGACATTACGTTAGAACAAGTTAATCGAATAGTTGATGCCAAGATCTGGAAGAGAAAAGATACTGTTCATAGCTGTATTCCTTGATGTGTCACAGGCTTTCAATAAAGTTTGGCATACAGGTTTACTCTACATGCAACCTCCACGTAATTTCTACGAAGTGTTGAAATCCTACCTAAATGATCGAAATTTGATCAAACTGGAGGAAGCACAAAGTGCGCTGAGTCCCATTGAATCGGGCGTTCCACAAGGTAGTGTCTTGGAACCAATTTTATATCTATTATACACTGCAGATATAAAACAACAGAGAAAACAAACATTTGCAGATGAAACAGCAATGATGGCATTAGAAGAAAGTCTCATAGTTGCATCTCAACACCTTCAAGAAGAGCTCTATCTGCTTGAGATATGGTTCAGGAAATGGCGAATTAGTATAAACCAGTTAAACTCAACAACAAAGTAGTTTCAGCATCTTCAAGGATGAGATACTTGGTAATACAGCTGAAGACGAGACTGACTTGGAAGGACCATTTCTAGTTGACTTTGGAGAACAAATTGCTAGTGTACAAAGTCATATTAAAACCAGTTTGGACATAGCTTATCCAATTATGGGGAACAGCTCAACTAATATTAAAAAAAATCTAAGTATTCCAATCTAAATGTATTAGAACATTTAAAGGTGTACCGTGGTACATCACCAATAAGAAACTGCACCAGGACTTTGGAATAAAAACAATGGAATAGGTTGCCAAAGATTTCTCCAAAAAATAAGCGAACAGGCTTGATTCCCATACGAACCCGTTGGCGGTCAACCTTCTCGATAACGACGTGAGAACGAGAAGATTAAAGCGTTTCAAGCCCTTGGATCTCCAATATAGATTTAAGTAAAGAATACTTAAAGCAACTTCCTAATATCAACAGCGAACAGATTTGATAAATGTTCAGTAAAATAGATTGTAAATAAAAACTGACAACAAAAATGAATTACATCAATAATATTTACTTACCTTAAAATTTAATATAATAACATAATTATATGTATTATGTATCGAATTGTTATTAATAAATCTTATAAAGAAAGATAAATCTTTGAATGAAATGTTGAACAATTTATTATTATTACTATATCAAAGATCCAAATTAGTTATAGAAATGAAATTGACACATTTTCTAATAATATTCACATCTTAAAATAGAAACTTCGTATCCACAATAAAACTCTCTTCGTTATTGATATACCGTATATATATATATATAAACGTATTTTATATTTATATAATTATATGTAACTATGCAACGTTTAATTTAAAAAATATCATACACGTACCTTCTTTTGTTTTTTTCAATAAATAAATCCTTTTTACAAGATCGAAGATCTCGTGAATAAAATACTTGCATACTAGATTCAATATTAAATAAAACAAAAACAAAAATAAACACAAAACAATTGAAATAAAGATCCAGTTGTATAATAATAATAATATATTCTGCTTAAAAATAATACATAAAGCGGATGTATACAAAAAAATAATAATAATAAGTTTAAAAAATAAAATAATAATAATTAAAAAAAAAATGCAATTGAAGCGCAACGAATCATCATCGTGTATTATCATCATGATCATCATCATCATGTGGTTCCATCATGATTTCCATCCTTTCATTAATTTTCCTCGAAGGAACGAAAAGTAAAACAGTATTAAGTAAATAATAACAAAAAAAAAAGAATCCCATCGTTTTGCTCACTCTCTCTCTCTCTCTCACTTTCATTCTCTACAAAATATATAGTTTGTATTTTCTTCTGCTTTTCTTCTGCCTTTTTTTCTCTTCACTTTATATCTCATATAAATAAATTTCTCTTTGGTACTTATGCGAATTAAAACTTCTTCTTGGAATTACTCAGTTAAACTGTGCCCGCCCACCGGAGAGATTTATTGCACAATTAGTAAATAAATTGTAAATATATAAACGCCCTTCTATATATATATTATATATTCGTTTCTTTCTTTTTTCTTTTTCTTTCTTTCTTTCCTATTTTTCACGCCTCACGTCTATATGATCAAATCAAATTTTTTGTTCGCCAGCTGCTTAATCCACCATTTTCCTAAGGACATGCAAATCAAACAAACAAAATAATCGATTAACATTTTTTGAAAATATCCAGAGAAGTATATGTATATATATATATATAAACAAAAATTGTATGTGAAAGATTAGTTTTTTTTTTACAGAAAAAGAAGCGTTCCAAAAGCTGCAGGCCATAAAGGTGAAGTTAATTAATAGAGACAAGCTGAAGCTACCAACAATAAGTTCAAAGACTACTCAGTTAGTAAATAGAGATTAAGTACGTTTACCTCAAATAAAAATGAAACAAAAAAAAAACATAAAGAAGAACAAGACACGCACACAAGTTGCTCGATCCAAATGAAAAGAAATATTTATAAGTGTTGTAAGTTTCGGACTGGAGAGGATCGTGAAGACACAGAGTGGAGGTGTTAAGAAAAGTCACACAAGGATTGTTTGTTGTTCGTATATGTATATATAGACATAAATAATGGTAATAATAATAATAATAATAGTTAATTTTCAGTGCCCAACAAAAAAAAAACGAGAAATGAAAAAAATTGAAGAAAAAAAAACACATATATCGGTTATTGTTGGTAATTGAGAAGCGGGTATCTTTGTTAATTGTTAATTTTCTTGTCGTGATTGCGTTGAGATAAATAAAAGGAAACAAAAAAAAAATATAATAAAAATTAATCGATTAATTAAACGAAAGAAAAGGTAAATAAATAAAATAGAATTAGACTAGCGATTATTAAAAGAATAATTAATATAATGAGAAAGAAAGAGTGTGTTGTATGTGGAACGCACCTTGTGGGTATAGGAGACTCGTATTTTGGAAAATATTTTATGTGCACAATACACCTAGAAAGAGTAAAATGAATGAGATCGTATCATCGTCATTTTTTTCAATAAAATTTATTATTCTATTCATATGTATATATATATATTATATGTATGTATTTAGTATGTATGTTAAGAGATAGTTCAAGGATTCAATTTAGTTCCGAATTCAGAAGAGGGTTTTTGGGAGGGTTTTCAAAACTATACACTCTAGATTTTGCTCGAAATTATAGAGAGAAAAAACAGCACAATAAAGGACTCGTCTTCGTTTAAAATACTATATTTGTATATATACAAAAAGGGTTTGGAGGGGGGGAGGGTTTTGGTTTCTACAGGGCGGATTTTTTCGCGATCGAAAAGTAGTTTATTTCTTTCTCGCTCAAAAGAGAAGAAGGAATTTTTTTCTCCGATCGTCGAAATCGCCGGGTTCAATAAAAATGTACTCATCGTTATTCAAGTTATTTCACAGCCCCTAAACTATGCAAAATATATACGGGTTTCCTTTTCTCCTGCCAAAAGAAAACAAAACGAACAGATCGACGCACCACAAAAAAATAAAAAATAAATAAAAGGAAAAGTTCTGACAACAATAGCACAATAGAAACCTTTACAACTTATGTACAAGAAAAGTTACAAAACAAAAACAAGAATTTTGGAAAGAAAGGTGCAGCAGCTTAGATTTCATAAAAAATAATAATATGTAGATGTGATTTTCATTCTACTTAAGAAATTCATAATCTCAGAGATTTACATATTTGATTATATTATTCTATTATTAATTAATTAATTGGCAATGTCAAGTGGAATTTACTTGATGGAATCGCTTCGTTTGGAAGTTTTTAATTATAAAATGAAATTATGGAAGGACGAAGTGTTACGCGTTCAATTCATAATTGAATGATTGCGATTCTATCAAGAAAACTCAACTTTTCAATATCGAGAAATCTATAGACTTTTTAAATATATATATTTATATTTTAATAAGCTGCTGCATCTCAGTAATTATGTACAATTATAATACCCTAACTACTATATAACAAAATACTCGTATATTATTATTTTTTCCCTCTTATTTGTTTGTTTGTTCGATCGCTAAGCACTAAAATTAAGAAAGGAACCGACGCTAATCCAAAGCTAAAAACGAGGATACACTCAACGGAAAATCATAATTGAAATCTTTACGACCTAGGCAAATCCGAGACGGACAAAAATCGATACAGTTAATAGTTTTCTTGTTTTAATTCTTAAAACCTTTCAACAAAGGCTCTCAAACTTTATTATTTATATTATTCTCTTTGTCTTTTTTTTATAGTTATATATATTCAATATCTTTTGATTATGTTCAATTTGTTGCTAATGCTAAAACGAAAACGTGCACACATTTCCTATCATCAATTTCTTGCTTACGAATAATGTAAACATAAATGAATCAATTAAGTAACTATGATTTCAGATATCTTTAAGATTCAGAAATGGGTGCACGCTTCCTCACATTACTTTACAAAAGAAAAAATAAGTATATAAATAAAGTGTACTCGATATATTATCGTTAACCGATGGATTAGGGATCAACTTCACTCTAAATTACTTAATTAGTCATTAATCCAATTAAATGCGTTAATCATTAAAGTTTCGCTCTAATTCAAGGAGTTGAAATGCGAACGGAACGTGTACAACATGGGAAATGAACACCAAAAAAATTAAGAAATAAACAACAACCTCTTATATAGATACATAATAATTAGTTTTTTCTTCTTCATCTTCGTGTTTGCATTTAGATCGCACACAATCTAACGATATTTCATAAGTTCCTAACTAAATTTCCTCATCGCAATTGGTATTAGTAGTAGTAGTATTTTTTCTTGTTTACTTGGATTTTAGACTCTACGTGTGCGAAGAGAAAGATATTAAAATTCGACTCTACCGTTACTCTCCGACCATCTACTACTCTTTCCTATTAGTATAATTCACATGTTGGCTACGGCCCAAAAAATCATCAAACAAACAAAAACAGAAAATAATATGTGAAAAATTAATAAAATTATATATATATATATATATATCTTTATAAACAAAAAGAAAAAAAACGAATAAATTAAAATACACAACAATATTTGCTTTGTATAAGGTATAAAAAATATATCTATGTATGTATATATAATCTTTGCATTTCCTCAAAATATCGTGTTGCTTTTGTTTTGCTTTTTTAATTCTTCCTCAAACCTCGTTGGTGAATTGAAGAGAAGGGAAACAAATCGGAAAAGAAAATTTGTAAATGTACACAAGCGAAAAGAACTTATAAATAAATGATTTTTTTTTCTCGTGTTGTTTTGGTCGAAAGAGGGGCTGAGAGGGAAGTATTTGGGGTGAGAGTTAAGTTAATTTGTAAGCTGTATTAAGACAATTAGAGAAATATAATAAAAAAGAACGAAACGGTCAAAGCGCAAATGCTTTTTTTTTGTATGTTCGTAAATTCCAAAACAAACAAAAAACAAAACAAAACAATCAAAACAACTTCGATTTGTTAGATAGATTAGATCGCTAGCTAGATAGAAGATAATTAAAGGCGTACCAATTAGGGACAGAGTGAAAGATGTATATATTATATATAAAGCCCCCGGAGATGGGAAATAAAGAGTAAGAAAGTAAATGCGAAATATCTAAGCAGAGTGACGTGTCCATGTTCAGAATTCGTTTGCTAATTGGGGCTCGTTCGTTTCACTTACAGACTAAATTGTAAAATTTGAAAAGACTTTTTAATTGACCTACGAATATTTGTATGTTTTCTCTTTATTTTTTGACTAAGACGATATTTTCAATATCAATTCGAACAAACTACGCCCGAAGTAGAAGATGGACACGTCCGGAGGGGTGGTGTTTCTGGGGTTGCCGGTGGAGGAGAAGAGTTCTTGTTTTGTCGTATTTTTATGTTGTTTTTTTTTTATAAAAAAACGAGAGAAATAGAGTAATAATAAAATTGGTAGTTAACAGCCCCATTTGTTTTTGTTTGTTTTTTTTTAAGTTTTTCATGTCAAAGCACACATGCCGAGAACAACCCCATGACGCGTCAGCCTATATCAGCATCACCGTTGATCATGTGTCTGCTGTAGATGGCTTGTCTGTAACTGTACCTATTTGTCTGCGGCGAGGGGCGGTCGGGTATGGGCGGAGCCACCACGGTACCGCCCCCATCCAAATAAGTCACGGCTCCGCCCGTCGCCTCGTCCAATTCGCCGATGGCGGTCTCCACGAGGCTCACGCCCAGCTCCTGGTATTGCGGTGCCATCCGAGATCGCAGAATGTAAGCGTACGTCTTGTACCTCTTCAACTGAGACCGAACGTGTGTTAAAAGAAGAGAAACATGAAAGGAAATCGTTGATAGTTACCTCGTAGCTCAAGTACGCCTCCCGCTCTTTGTAATTCTGTATTACCAAGGACTTGGACCCTCGCTCCGGAGGCATTTGCTGATGCTCCATTAAATCCCGTTCCAGTCTAGTAACTCTCTCTTCATGATCTAATAACTGTTCGCGCTGCAAACGATATTTCAATAAAGAGACGTCGACTCGCGCATCAATTAATAATAGCTTACTAAATTAAATTTCGTGTGACTACATGGTAGTAAAGGCCTTTGGAATTTCTTCTGAGATCCTACCGCCGCCTCCAGTGGTGGCGCCGAGAAGCTGGCGCACACAAAGTTTATCGTGTCGATCCACGACTGCAGTTCCTTCAAATCGCTACAAATAAAGTAAATTAAATTGCCGTTCTAAATAATAATTCTTATATTAGTTATACCTGGTTTGAAACAGATACTCGGCTTGGTCGGCGGTTTGAAGCCGGAAAACGTACTGCTTCTTCGTGTAGTCGGTAGCCTTCGTGGCGAGGGCGTGATGTATCCGGATCGCGTTGTGCAGGTTGTCGCTCATCTGGTTTTTCCTGAAGCCGTTCTCGTCCTTGTGCAGGTAGAGGACCAGGTCTCGCAACGTGCAGTGGAACATTTTCCAGCTACGCTTGTGAAACGGAGCTAGAAAAATGCAGCAAAGGCCTTCGAAACAGCTATTTTGTATTGCAACATGCTATGCAAGTTACATTCGTAACTAGCTACTTTGACTCGATACTTGTATCTCAAACATATTCAAAAAACAACTACGCCCAAAAAGATAAAAGGAAACGAAACACATAGAGATTTAGAGATACAGAGGAGGAACCAAACAGTAAGACGAGTAAAACAAACACACAAAGACCAATCGTAATCATTGAGTTAGTAACAAAGCGTTAGTTGGATGTGAGCGGATTCCATCGGATAGACTTAATTGCGTCTGGAAGACGAGCGGTTTTAATTAAGGAAGACGACGGCACACAGTCAATTAATGCGCACACAATGCACTTCCGAAATTCACCCAAATCGCAGCTTTGCTTTCGATGATGGATTTTTATACACTTAAATGTTTACTGTTTGTATATACAGATTAATGTAATGAACCGGAAGCGGCGTTTCTCCATTGTGAACGAAAGAAAAGTCCTGGGAAACTCGAATAAATTAAACGAAAATAAAAAAAAAACGTGTAGAATTTGCGACAAAATCATAAACAGCAACAACGAGACGGAAACATTGTGATGTGAGAGTGTTAATAGGATAGTAATGTGTTTTTTTTTCTTCTTTGCTTTGTTTGCACATTAAAGCGTTTTAAAGAACAAAACCGTGTCGAGTATGGAAAGAAAATCGTATTAAACGTGAGAGATTTGAATGAGTGAAAACGGATGGACGTATATCAGTTTTTATATTTTACGTAAATAAGGATATTCGTCCAAAAACCGATATATTCTTTGTTATTTTACAGTGTATGAAGTAGCATGTTTTTTATTAGGGTTTAACATCATGTATTCGAATATTGAAAAATGAATGAAAATTTAGAAGAAACTGAAGATATTTTCCATGTTAAATACATGAATGTTAAAGCCTAGTTTTAATGAATCAGTACATACTTAGAAGATGAAGTAGTTGAAGAAGAAGCTTTTAATAAAGTTTTCTCTTTTTTGAGATGGAAGCCCAGATTCTGGGTTTAGTGCTTGAAGAAATAGAACAAGAACAGAATACAACAACACACTGAACATGTATGTATCGGGTCGATATTATGTTTGTTGGTTTTTGGTGATGTTTGTTGGCTTACCATACACCTCTGTCGCATTAGCACGAAAGTAGAAACATAAGAAAAGTAATGTAAAAAATAGGAAACAATAGAACACAAGAGTTAAAATTCTAAGGCTAGCCTAAAAGTAATTGTAAATAAGGTAACGGTAAACAAAGGGATAAGTAAGTAAGTAAGTAATAACTGCAAAGAGGCAAACAATCTGGATGAACTCACTTCTTTTTCCGTTGGTCTCGTAGCAGCATTTCCTCATCACGTATCCCTTCTTGTATTCGATGGCGTTCGTGAGGCAGGGCACGTCCAGGAATGGATTTCCGCCGATGTTGGAATCGATGGGTTTCAGCTGCATCTGCACGTTATCCTCGTTCTCCTCGTCACTGAAATCAATGCGTGCCGTTGGATTAGAAAAAGAACAGCCAGATTGAGTTCAGGCATATATAATTACAGTGCCCATTCCAGGGGGTTGCTCTTGATCGCGTTGTAGAGCTCCTTCAGTACGTCCTTCGGGAAGTTCTCACCCTCGTTTAGTCCAGCTAAATTTTCTATAAATTCGCTACAGGTCATTTTTCTACTCATGCTCTGGCCATGCAGATCGGTATTGAGCAACATTATGGCGCACGTCAAGGTATGTACGGCATCTGAAACACACAAGCATTACAACATTTCGAAAAAAAAAAATCAGGAATCGTAATCAAAAATTACCTTGAGAATTGAAGGAACCCGGATTACAGTCTAAATATCTCTTCGAAAAATGAACTAGCACTCTCTCCCTCTCCTGCGTCTCGCCGGTCAGGGAAAACTGCTTGAGGAACTTTCGCAAAGCAAAGTCTAATATGTCTTTGTAAAAATTGAAATTCTTCAAATATTCGTCGGCAACGGCTCTGCTGAATTCATTGCTGCAAATTGATATTAGATTAGATTTGTTCATGTTTGAAATTGAAGATTGTTCAACAAACTTTTTGCTGAGGTGCCTGGAAACGTCGGATTTCTTGAAGCCGTCCAAATTGTAAAGACGATTCGCCAGTCGTATTGCCGACGGCATGTCAACTGCTTTAGGCGTCAGGTGAAAACTGTGCAGACTTTCAAGATCGCTGTCGTCTTCGGAAGCCGGCGGCCACACGTCCTCCACCACGTCCGTCAATTCCATTCCATAGTAGCAGGTCTGCTGGTCAAAGGTCTGCAAAGGAACGAAACAAAAGTACTACTAAAACCGATCCAGCCTCGACGACGACGACGATTATAATCAAAAAAAAAAACGTCCCGTTCATTAACTCGGCATATATCTCACCTTTCCCATATCATATCAAAATCAACACATATTACAGATTCTATTATCGTGACTGAGCTTTTGCAATGCAAGCCGCATTTCGAGTAGAATTAGCAGATAAGATATACAGCTCGATTTCTTTCTAATTCTCTGTTTTTCTCTCCCTCACATAGATAAAACGCGTATCGTTTATTCTCTACGTGCCACTCCAGTTTCGGCAACTAAGAAATCAACAGTTCGGAGATCTTCATTGCGTAACGGTAACTCGCGGATTTTCGTCCCAAAAAAAAAACACACACACACAAAGTGTTTGCAAGTTTGTTAACATTGTGCTTCTTGGTGCGCGATGGCGCCGGCCTCTGCCAAAAAAAATATTCATTCCGAACTGCCAAATCTTATTTAAACGCGTAATTATGAAATGGAAACCGAAAATAAGTTACGCAACATTCAGCCCTCCACACAAACACATACACTTTTCCTCCTCCGAAGTCTATTTATGAACGGAAATTTATCGCGGCTCATTAAATCACGAAGGTACTTCGTTTTTCCGGTCGTTATAAAAATAAACTTCTCAATAAAAATCTTAAGTCTGGAGTTATTAAAATATAAAAATATCTTAAGAGTAAACAGTAAAAGCGTTCAGAATAAGTCTTTTATAATTATGACGATGAGTACGTTTGTTTTTAAAATTTCATAATATTTTTATATAATATAATTGCTCAGCATTGTATGGTTAATACTAAACGATTATTAAATATCTCAATGGTATTTGCATGTAGATATTAATCTTATAAAATACTAAATTCATTAGTTTCAATCGATGCGATCTTGTAAATACAACTTTTATGTACGAATTTATATACTCAACAAACTGAAATTGATTAAACGATCTTATTTAATAAAACACAAATGTGAATTTCTGTTGATATTCATCTTTAAACAAGATAATAAGAATTAGAAGTTTGTGTTTCATTAATTCTAAGTATTTTTTCATGTTAACGATTATCTTCTGTAATTAGAAAACTTTCATTTGTATTTTCTTTTTAATAAAAAAATATTGAATGTAATTATGAAATAATACTTGTGTCTCATTAATACTTACTAACTTTTCACTTCGATTCGATTCACAAGATGAAATGTATGAGCGAAAACTTGTATAAAAAGTATGCAGTAATTTGTAAGGAATGACAATTGATGCCGTTTATAGACTAAATAACTTCCACGTAAATATTGAGTTTCAGTTGATAAGGTAATTAGGAAATAATTGGGCAAAATTATGGAAAAACTACCCGTATAAAGTAAACTAAAAGCGACGTCATTAATAATAAATTAGGTACATTAATAACAATTTCAAATTTTCGAAACGAAGAAAAGTGGACTTGAAATGTTTTGAATTGTATCAATAGATTTTGAGAAATATAGAAATTCTAAGGAATTAATTATAATAATGATGAGTTTGTAAATAAATAAGAGATAATTGATTATTTTTAATATTAACTTGAAGAATGTAATATGTTGATTGAAGATTTGGATTGTTGTAGAAATAGTTGTAGTATTGAGGAATTGAAGACTTACAGGTTGATCTTTGTTGTTGGTCTTGTTGGAGGATTGTTTTCCGCGGTCCTTGACGGTGCTCTGCTGCTCCTTGTCCGGTCCTTTGACCTGTATGACGATCCTGTGATCACCGTCGGAGCCGAGTCTCTGCCTGGGTTCGGAGACGAGAAGAGTGCTATCGCTGTCGCTGTGATCGCTGATCTCCATAACGTAGTCCCGGATGCCCATGCTGTCGTCGTCGTGGTAGTCCGGACTGGAGATGTTCGAGATGGCTTCAGAGACGCTGAAGTCGCCGCCGTTGGTCTGATTGTACTGACCGGAATCGGTGTGCGGGCCATTGGTGAGGGTGTAGGGCAGTTTCCGGGCTGAGCCCGAATGGCTCGACATCACGGAGGAAGACACGGACGTGGGGGACTGCGGCGAGGTCGAGCGCAATGGGCTCGACGACGTCGGCGAAGAGCTGCTGCCGTTCGAGAGGGTCTGGCATAGTTTGTTCTGCTCGGCGCTCGTCGTCACCGGGGCGTTGTACGTCCACACTATTCTATCACTGTTACTGGAGGTGCACACGTTGCTGGAGGAGCCGGCATCGGGCCGCGTGTCCAGCAGCGTGTTCAGCGAGCTCGTTATGTCATCGTCCACGTCGATGTCGACCGCACTCATGCTCTTCGTGTCCTGCAGCTGATCCTCGGATCTGCTCGTTCGCACGAAATTATTGAATGTTTTGTCACTCGGCGACGGGTTCGAATCTCTTTTGTTGGCACTGATTGGAGAGGTGTTGGCGGAGTTCGGGCCCGACGATCGGTGGTTTCCTCTCAGACCCATGTCCATCTCGTTCGGACTGTTCGGCACCGAGTTATGCTGCTGATGTCTCAAGTGATGTGCGTGGCTGTTGTGGAACCTCGCGTGATCCACCTACAAAAACACTCGAAATCATCAACACACCTCTTCGCATCTTTTGTCAACGTCAAAAACAAACAATCACATTGCTATGCCCAAAAATATCACGTTTTCGAGTAGTTAAGATAATTAAGAAATCATTTTACGTAAAAATTACACAAAACCTTCACAAAATACACCCTAATAAAATAAACTAATAACAACTTCATTAATACACAATTAAGAACTGTACCAATTTTACAAACAAACAAAATTGCATTTTTAAAACAAAATGATATTTTCCCACATAGATTTACTAATTGTAATCTAGATAAAATCATACAAATTAGGAACTGTTTCGCGCCTACTAATTATACCGTTAAAAAATGTGTTTAATGTCAGATTTTCAGAAATTATGAATCAAAAAGTTAAGTATTGATGGAAATTTGATTTTTAACTTACTTAAGTAATCAAAGAAATCAAATATCAATATTATTGATTGTAATATAAAAGTTTTCTTGTACTTGTACAATTTCTTGAAGTTATTAGTTTTTAAACATAATTGAAAATATATTATCAAAAGATGAAAGTAATAGTATATTATTATGCTACGAAACTAAAAGAGACTATTGTTATAATCTGTGACAACTTTAAAGTGCATATGAAAAATGTAGAGTTGTCATCAATTATGAAGAGTGTGTTTACAAGAAGAATTGTTTATATGATGCAGAGACAAGACGAAGATAGTTAGAGAAGGTTGAGAGATGAAAGAATGAAGATATACAGAGAGAGAGAGAGAGAGAATAAACAAAAGAAAAGTATCAAGGACGAGACCTTTTTCAGTTGCTGTTTTGGCAAGATGCTCTGCTGCGTCTTGGAAATGTTCAGCATCTTGTCTCCGGTCATCATGAAGGCCTCGAACTTGGGCGCCTTTGGTTTCTCCTCGAGCGGCTGCCAATAAAGTCTATCATTTTCCTGTGCGAGTAGAGGCTGCTGCTCGGGACAGCTGCCATTGGTCCGATGCACTGCCGGCTCTGGTCTGCCCTGGTTGTAATTGTTACTTCCAGCCCTCGGATGATGCAAAGTTATCACGTCCCCATCATCTCCTCCTGAGCTCAAGAGCTGCTTCTGGAACGTCGCTTTTACGTTCGGGTCTGCAAGCAATCCGAACCAAGAAAAAAAAGAGCAAAAAAGAAAGACAAAGACAATCAGTGTGATTCTTGAACACAAACGACATCGGAAATCAGAGAGAGAATATAAAAAAAAAAAAACAGAAAATAATAATCGTAATAATAATAATAATGAGAACACAACGGAAGCTTGTTTATAATTATATTATAGGTTTTTTTTTTCGACATCTAAAAACAAATCTAAAGCCAACTACATGCTTTGTAAGAAGCGATCTTAATAACACTGGTTTTACTCGTGTCAGGGAGGTAGTGATTAATACACAACAACAAGGAATAGTAACGTAAAATTATAAATAAATATAATAAAACAAGAACAAGAACAACAACAACAAAAAACAAATAAACACCGACACCGACTAAAGCAGCTCACTCTCTCCAAGAGGTAAAACTACACACAAGGCTTAACTACTGAACGTACCTCTCTTTATTTTTAAGGTGACCGGGTCTGACGATAGTCGGAGACATTTTAAAACTGCAAAAGGAATCACATATGAACACAATATCTCATCCCTGTTTTCCGTAGAAGAAGAAGATATATGTATGTATGTATGCACATCCGACCGACCCCAAACATTCACTCTATTCACACACTCATCCGCCACCTCACAGAAGGAGAGAAATATATGCCTTTCAGACAAACCACTACCAAAAATAAGGTCCAACCAAAAAATTAGTGAGAGGACCAACTCCTTTTCTTTTGTCCCCAAGTAAATAATTAAAAAATAATATATTATTATATAACGATATTATTAAGATAAGATAGAATTCTAGCGAGGGAGCGAGTTACCAATTATAAAAAAAAAACAACGACAAGATAATAATAATAATAATAGTAACAAACAACGCGATGTAGATATGCCATAAATATGAACGGTCTTACGGACGCTGAGACACGCGACGCTCGGTATAAACTGGTGCAAAGACTTGAATGATTCATGATTCACAAATATAAAAGAGAAGAGACTACTACTGTATAAATGAAAAACCTTGCGTAACCCGCCTGCCTCATCTCCCATAAGCCGCGCAGCAGCAGCAACAGCACTCCAACATTACAGGGAGGCCTAAGGAGGACGACACCACAACTACCTACGATGAGCTCACCTTCTTTCGTATTGAAGTTGATCACATCCGTTTCATTGACTTTCAATATCACGTCGCCGACTTGAACCTGGAAAACAAACAAACAAACAATCGATTATCGTTTACGCAACACACAGCGTTTCGCTAAATGAGAAACGTCCTATTTTCCTCAAATATTGACTTTTTAATTGGCTTCCCGACAATAAAAATATATATATATGCTGTTTTCTTGAAGAAAAATATCTGAAACTTTCCGGATTCGACGAGTAAATAATTGATCAGTGTCAGATTACAAGAAGCACCATTATAGGTCAATCAATAAAACATTAAAGGTTTCCTCCAGCGACAAATTATGTCTTCTATCTAAGTAGTAATATTCGAATCTCAAGTTAAGGATACAAATAATAGTTCATTAAATTCCATTCTGAATTGGACAAGTTTAATCAATCCCATACACAGTTTAACTCTTTTATAATATTCAACTAAACACAAAAAAATAATTAAAAAATATTAATAAATCCGATTTATTTTTAAAATATTCAATTATTATCTGATTTCTTTTAAAATATGTCCAATTGTCATATTACTACTATTCAGTAAAATTTATGAAACTTAAATATGAACAACATCTTAGATAATTAAATGTCAACGTGACATTTTGAATAACACTTTTGTTGACACAACACATTTTATGGGTTTTCTTATCATCAAGTCTGGAATATCATAGGTCATCTTTCCAAAAAATTGATGATCTACGTTGGTTTAAGTCAAAGTATATGAAGGATCATCTTAATCTATGTAGTTTTTAGTCAGAATATTACTGATAATCAAATTAAATGATGCTACAATCTTACAATAAATTAATTATATTTTGGTAATTAATAGAGTTCGTCTTGTATAATAAATTTATATAAAAACTTGTTTGTTTTATGTCTAGTTTTTTATGAAAATGATTTAAAGTATGTTGTAAGATTATATCATATTTATAGCTAAGATGACAAAGATAAATAATGTGTCTCAAATAATAAAAATAGAGAAAAAAGAAGAAAAATATGGTATAAAGTGAATAATTATTGTGATGTAAATACGAAGACAGCAGACAGTGGAATGGAATCCTCGAGAAAATTACGATCCGCTGTCGTGCAGAAGAGGATTTGGACGGTCGAAATGTGTACTTTTTTCTTTCGTTCGTCTGCTCATTATTCGTGTTTTTTTTCTTCTTTTCTTCGCCCATCTTCTGAATGTTTTTCTTTTCTCCCCCCGAAATGAAATGTGACGGAAATAAATCGCGAGACGAAAGAGATCCGATTTGCATTCTGCTCTCTATTGCGCCGAAACGTAAAACAGAAGCCAATCCCAAGGACGATTACTCATTGTCCCAAGTATTGGACGAACGTAAAAAAACATTAAAAAAAAAAGAAAAGTGTAGTAGAATTATTTACTCTATCGATTTCCGTGCTCATATTTCGCTGGGCGCGAATATCCTGTATATATTTTTGTTGTTGTTGTTAAATATTATTTTCGTTGGTTTAAAGAACTGCACACACTTCTTATTCAACACCATGCGCGCGGAGCCGGGTCACTGTTGGGACTACGAAGAAGGGTGTCCGACGAGTTTTTTTTTTTCGTCCCTCTTTTTTTTTCTACCTCGTGCGCACCCTTAACAGAGTAAACACATGTTGGGTATTTCGAACAGTTACCAACTGGTCTGTCCGTCCGTCCTCCCCTTACGTATTGGCAAAAGCGGGAAAGACGGCTAATATCTAATCGACTTCCTTTTCTCGGAAACGGAACCATGACTAAGGCTGTAAAAGTTTTTACCTGAAATTATATACATTCCTCTCTCTCTCTCTCTCTCTGTCTTTCTTCACTTCCATTTAATGGTACTTCTTCGGCGCATTCCGATTTCACTTTAAGGGAAATTAGTGAATCCGGATTTTCTATTTCATAATTTCCTTTTTTCGTTTCATATTTTAAATAACTACAAGCAAATATTGATATTTTGTCCAATTACAATATTTGCAAATTCATATAATTACCGAATTATGTGTTTTATAATCAAATGTATATAAAATTAAGTGTTTATTATATTTTTTTGTAAAGTAATTATTATTGTTTCATAACTTGATTTGAGGGTTGACGATGAAGATGTCACGAAGTTTCTGTAATCCTGTAATATGAAGAGGGGTCATAACATGTTTCACGAGAGCAGTCAGGAAGATAACTGAAGACCTTGAGCTGAGAGCAGGTCTAAAATTTGAAATGTAAATAGGAACTAACAGTAACTGGTATTCAATGAATGAAGATCCTTCAATTCAAAGAAAAAAGAACTTCATTTTTTTCCTGCTACGTTGTAATTTATCAAAAAATTTAACATTTTTATTGATAACTTTTTATAAAGAAAGTAATGTTTCTATGGAAAATGTTACTCAATTTATTGTTAAAACATTCAAATTGGAAGATAAAAGTTTGTTTAAAAGATATAATAATAAATTACTATTCACTTCCTTCGAGTATAATAAAAATAACTTTAACGGCACTCTAAAAACGTATTAATAAACGAATTATTGCTGCGTATTTGAAAGCGTAATTTAAATCACAAACTTCGAACAATCCGTCATCGTTCGCAATCCAATCAATGTCAATTACAATAATCAAAAGCAAAATAAACGTTTTAATTACGAAATGAACGTTAACTGTGCGAAAACGCGTCGCGTTTTTGGATGTTTAAGGGTAGATAAAGAGTTCAGCCCCCCCCCAAAAGAGGAATTAAATGTTATTAATGGCTGCAGACGCACCATCATTTATACAGGAAATCCCAGCAATTAATTACGGAATTCCATAATTAAAATTACTCTTTCGCTTCGTATACAACGAAACAGCGTTTACTTGTGTTCTTCTATTTTGTTGTTGCTCTTTCTACTATATCTTGGCAACGATCCACCCACGAATGTAGAGCACAAATTACGAATTGATGGGTTTATTGATTGTGTCTCAAAAGAGAGTATTCGAATTGCAAAGGGATGAAAAGTAAAACAAAACAGGAATATTGTAGTAATACAACTGGTTTTTTGAATGGAAGAAGGATTGTCGGTAATACATCTTAATTAATTATCGGACAACAATGCGACTGGAAGTCATACTATTGTGTGTGTGCGCGATTCGGATTTGAATTGCAAATGCGGTGGTCTCGTTGTCAAGGATAGTTTTTTTTTTGTTTTGTTGTTGTTGTTGCTGTGATAACTGGATCAAAAAGTTCGTGCGAGAAGTTACGATCCATCAATCCTTCTCGTTTCGATTAGAATTGCGTCGTGCTTCACTTATAAGGTGATCGCGGTTATTAACATTCCTGCAGCGAAATCAATCTGTTGTCATTGGGATACATAATAAATAACGTACCAATCAAATGAATTTCCTGCACTTTAATAATAAGGCATATTATTCTAGTAATAGCGCCCATATTTCATCGTTTAATGCAGTGATTCTCAAACTTTTTGGACCGCGACCCCCCTTTTGGACATAAACAGTTTCTGCGACCCCCCTTTTGGACATAAAAAGTATCTGCGACCCCCCTTTTGAACATGAAAAGTATCTGCGACCCCCTTTTGGACATAAACAGTTTCTGCAACCTCTATTTTATACATGAAAAGTATCTGCGACCCCCTTTTGGACATATTCAGTGTCTGCGACCTCCTTTTGGACATAAAAAGTATCTGCGACCCCCCTTGGACATAAAAAGTATCTGCGATCCTCTTTTGGACATAAACAGTTTCTGCGACCCCCCTTTTGGACATAAAAAGTATCTGCAACCCCCTTTTGGACATAAACAGTTTCTGCGACCCCTTGAAGAATGGATATATGTAAAAAAAACAAGAATTGATCTGTCATTAAATTTTTCTGACCTCCTTGAAGAGTCGCGACCCACACTTTGAGAATCACTGGTATAAGGTGCACGATTTCATCTTCGAAAGATATCAACGATAAATTAGGCGATTTGGCTTATCCATTTTCAGTTTGAGTTATAAAAGGGTTTGGCGCATACCGATTACGAAAACATGACCCGAAAATCTGCGAAGAGTGCAGAAGTGTATACTTCGAGCTTAATTTATTAATGCAGAAGGAAGGAAAAGTTCTCTAAGTAGTCTCCATTCCTCTTTATCAATATTTTATAATGATCCAATCGTTCGTCGGTATTGTTGCTCCCGGGGAGCACTTAATCCGAACTATAATGACTGCTATTCATTTTACGAGAGCATAAAATTTTCAGGCATCCTGAAAACCGTCTCCATCTTCGGCGCTTTACTTAGCTTATTAGAGGTCATCGTGAATTCTTAAACGCCGTTACCACCCCTACAACAATCGTTAAAACTTATATCAGTTTCAGAGATATCGAACGGATATTATTTATTTACAGACATTTCTTCGAAGACCAATTGATTTTCTATCAATTTTGCAACAAACAAATATTAAATTTCTATACTTGTCAAGTACTTATTTACTTGAGTACTTGTTTAACGACAAGTACAAGTAATAATTCATCGTTTTATTTGACTTGGGACTGTTTACTTGTTTGTAATTGACAAGTAAACGTAGCTTTCTATGTTAGTCACGTACAACATGACAGCTTTATTATTCTTAAATCAATAACGCAGTTATCTATAACTATTTTTACATTTTCAATACAAAACAAATACAGTGAAACCTCGCTTAACAAGACCTCGCACAACGAGCATTTCACTTAACTAGCAAAATGACTCGCTTAACGAGGCAACGTTTCGCATAACGAGTAAAAATCCGGAAATTTTGGATATAAAGGTATGTAAAGTTTCTACTTTACAACAGATTAATCCGTTAACTCTGATTGATCACTTAACACTCGTTTTGAAAGTCAATATAAAAATTGAAATTTAAATAATAATTACTAACAACATTTAGATTGTATATTTGTTTGTATTAATAAGTTTTGGAAGCTCTGACTTCTCTGTTATTTTTTTTTCAGTTAACCATTTCTGATAGGCCACACTCGCCAACGAAGAGAGAACTTGATATTCGTATCTCGTACACCGGAATTGATACGCTATTTCCTACCATATACATAGTAGCTTAAGTAAACATTTACTCGCTGTAAAATATGTGTTATGAAATTTATTTGACTACTGCGTACATGCATACATATCCATTCCGGTGCCAAGTATTTATTACACGTAATGCAAGTAATTAAATATTTGCGTAATATCATTTCTCCTATACTCCAACAATAAAATTTAAATAAATAACGCAACTTTAATTTTTAATCTTTTAAGATACTTTTCTTTCTTTATATTCGTTTCGTTAACTTTAAGATAAATGAATGTTTAAATTTAATGGTGTTTTTTTTAAATGTTAACTGAGAGATTTTTGGATTTAAGTAAAACTTTAACAATGTGGATAACTTTGCAAACGGTTTGTACATTATTGGGTATGGTTGTTAGTAGTAACGCGTGTGCAGTCTTTTGTATTCCGTTAGAGTCCGTATAAGTGCATAGACGATATAATCAAATGCGTAATCTGCATACGACTTTATGGAACACGTAAAGGTTTTCCATCGATTTATGGATTTCGAGGCACGTCCCCGTTTTCATTTATTTAGCATTGAAAAGGACGACCGGCGCGCAGAAAACGAAACCGCGCCACCGCCGCCGTCGCGGACGTTCGAAGGATGTGCATTAGTAATGAATGGATAGTTAATGATATGGAGAGCACTGTCGTTCTGTAATTATTGTACTGCCGTTGCGGCGAAATTGGAATTGATTAATCCATTTTCGTAGGCGGCTCACGACGATGGAAGGAAGGGAGGGTGACTGTTGTATGTGTACATCCATATAGCCGAGAGGGAGGAAATTGGATCATTGGGTTATGTAGGCCTAATCCAAGAGAAATTCAATTAGATCATCGCGGAAACCTTCAAGATACTATACGCGTTGCTGCGTCGGCTTTGATCCATAAACAGGACCTGCAGATATACAACAACATAAAGTAATTTAATATATCATCTTGCAAACAACTTTTAAGTATTCTACTTTTCTAATAACATCATATATTCAATCGATTTACTTAAACATATCACAAATGAAAACGTATTTCAAATTGTCTTCTAACCCAGTGATTCTCAAACTTTTTGGTCCCACACTTTGAGAATCACTGTTCTAACCCATCAACGCTTCTAATGATAATCTACTTTTAACCATTACCTCAAAATATTATTGCGTAAGTCGATATAACCCCCCCATTCTGAATAGAAAACAATCAACATCATTTTTCCAAAACCTGAAGGGGAAAGTTTTCAATTAATTTTTGTTTGTTCCAATTTAAGAATTTTATTTTGTTTGTCTATTACTATTTGTTACTATTTTCATGTAACTTTTTTTTATAATTAATTTTTGTTTGTTCCAATTTAAGAATTTTATTTTGTTTGTCTATTACTATTTGTTACTATTTTCATGTAACTTTTTTTATAAATATGTAAATGCAAATTAATTCAATAAATAATGTTTATTTAAAATTTACATTG
>NW_017096913.1:0-1387 GCF_001412225.1 Nicrophorus vespilloides
TTTATTTTAATACGCAAAGTTTACATTTTTAAGTAATACAGAAGGCATGCATATAATATTTTGCAAATAATTGTCTAATTACTAAAAGATAATTAATGTTTGCTACGATATTAAACTTAATTAATTTGAAATTGTAAATACGAGAAGATTGTTTGCTAAAGAAAATTAAAGATTGATACATAAAATGTAAATATATTGCATTATTAACACGTTGACGGACAGTTGCGTCTATAGCCGTCAAGTTACAGTTCACTATGTGACATAGCCGCCATCGTCCCATTACATAGTGTCTAGAGTCCGCTGGCGCCATGACGGTTGTAGCCGCAACCTAATTAAAGGTGCTGAATTAATCAAAATTAAGTGTATTTAAGCAGAAAGAGTAAAACTATACTTCTAATATTCTAAAAATTACAAAAACATATAGTGTCAATTTTCGAATTTCACTTGTTTCTACTGTCCGTCAACGTGTTAAGTTCTGTTTAATAATTTTATTAATGATCTTCTTTACTATAAAGCAAATGTTAATTTTAATTGTTTAACTATAATTTAAATAATTGTTATAGTTACATTTTTAGAAAAGTAATTATTTTATAAATAAATAAATCGAACAATTTATAGAAAAATAATGATAATTTATTTCAATTAAATATTTTGTTGTCTACATTTACATAATTGTTAATTATTTTTTAATATTGATATCCAGATTGTTGGTTGAAGCTGGGTTTGGCTGGACCAGATTGGAATTGCTGAGAAGATGGACCATTGTAGTAAGAAGCTTGAGCGTTTCCGTTGTATCCTTGGGACGAAGTTTGTGCAGCGTTCTTAGCCAAAGTTTGGATTTCTTCGGCGATGTGATCACCGACTGGACGGAAACCGTTTTCGTCGGCTACGTAGTGGACGGTGTAAGTTTTACCATCATCACCCATGTACGAGTAAGATCCTTCAACAGATTGAGCTCCTTCTTGAGATCCGTCGTTCTTCAATTCACCGGCTTCTTGCTGCGAGATTTTGTTTTCAGTTTCGAATCTAGAAAGAATGTTTGTTAATTATAATAAAAGTTGGATGAAATTTCAGGTAAATTTACTCGAATTTGTATGATCCATCTCCTTGGTTTTGGTTGTTGAAACGAAGGATGGCAGCACCGGCTTCAGCGGATTGGTATTTAGTTGGGGCTCCGTATTGACCGGAAGGAGCTCCGTATTGTCCTGAAGGAATGTTGGATTGACCACCGAAGTTCTTGGTTGGAGCACCGTATTGAGTGGATGGGGCTTGAGCGCCGAAGTTGTTGGATTGAGCGAAATGTCCGTTGTTGGAAGGAGTTCCGTATTGAGTGGATGGAGTCGATGGGAATCCTTGAGAACCAAAGTTGTTCCTGCTGGAAGCTCCG
>NW_017096913.1:1404-13331 GCF_001412225.1 Nicrophorus vespilloides
ATAAGTGTTCTCCAAACGTCCAGCCGCAACAGCAGCGAACAAGCAGGAAGCAATGAACTAAACAAAATTTAATTAATTAATTAACAAATTACTTATAATTGCATTGAACTCACCAATTTCATTTTTTTTTTTGAGATGTTTGTATTGGAAGAGATCACAATTGACTGATGATCCTGTCTTCATCCTCAGCATCTTTTATACGTGCAGAAATGAGGTCGAGAGATGATACACTTGCACTGGATTTTCGGTAACGAGGATTCCAAGGACGCCCGAGTAAAAGTGAGAACGTATTCTTCTGGTTATAGATTCTTTTGACATTCTCGATGTGTGCTGTACCGCATCTGATGATCTCGTTTCGTGGTCAATTACGAGTGGCGCCAACACATTTATTATAAATTACGAACGGATTCCTGTTCTATCAAGGATAAATTACAATGCACAACAGAAACGGTTGCAACTCAATAATTAATTAAGTATAAATTTACATATTTTAGTGTTCCTATTACAAGCAAATAGTAACGGATACAAAATCGAAAGAATATTGAAATTAAAGCTACTAAATCTTATTTTGTCAGACAAAACGTGAAAATACTACATTTTTTAGAGCAACGATGTTTTTATAATTTGATTACCCAAACAATAATAACTACAAATCTCGAAGTATACTCAAATTAAAACTCAAAAAAAATACTTTAATCAGATAATACATAATTATAATTAAAATAAGCGATTGTCAAGAAATTATAAAAATGTGAAGATATGAAAAAAAAAACGCAAAATTGTTATAATTTATTTATTAATTATATTAAATTACAATTTTCATAAATGGAAATGCCATAGTTTTGTCTTTAAATTACATTTTCAATCATGAAATTAGCATGCGTGGTTGTCGAGTAATGAAATAAAAGGTGAAGACACTTATTTTTAAACTCGAATTTTATTGCTCAAGTTTAACAGCTTTTAATAAATGAAATACTCAAACTATAAATCTGCTAGTAGATTCATTGGAAAGGTCATAAATGTACCATTTATTTCGTGGTCGATGATGTAATTATCTTAAGGGGTTGTTGAGAAATTTAGGAAAGACTGAAAAAAAATTGGAGAAAACGTCGTTTCGCTGTTACGTAACGAACATAACGTACCTTTTGTTATGCAAAAAGTTAAGTAAGGGTGGCGCCTATCTTACGGAATCATGAAATGCAATAAAAGTTTTGTAATTTTAGAGTAATATTGAACAAAAAAGGAAAAAATGAAAAGTTCACTTTTCCAATTCACTTTTTTTTCCAACTTCTTCAGCTCGTAGCAGGCGACTCGGGGACAGCACGAAGATGACAGTTGGCTCATTGGAAAGGTGAGACATTCAGTTTTCATACGAGTGATGTAATTATCTTAATGTAATGTACAATATTTCTAAGATTAGTATTGATATACGAATTGCTTAGTTTGGCTTGGAACTGGTAAGTTTAACAGCTTATAACAAACGAAACTATAAATCTGCCTGTAGATTTATTTGAAAATGTCATAAATTTACCTTTAATTTGTTTGTATTATTATATAAGTGAAATAAGTGGTTTTATAGTAAAAGAAGTAATTATTTATATAAAAAATCTATTTATTTGCCTTAATTATATAATGTACATAAATATTTCTCATTATAAAAAGAGTTAGTATTGATATCCGGATTGTTGGTTGAAGCTCGGTTTGGCTTGCAACTGGTTTCCTTGATGCGAAGAGAATCCTTGAGATTGTCCGTTGAACGATTGAGAGTTTCCATTGTAGGCCTGAGCGTTTCCGTCGTATCCTTGAGCGGCGTTCTGAGCCAAAGACTTGAGGATGGCTTCCGGGATCGGTGGAGGAGTTGGAAGATGATCACCGGTTGGACGGAAACCGTTCTCATCGGCAACATAAGTTACGGTGTAAGTTTTACCGTCGTCTCCTTGATACGAGTAAGATCCGTGCACGGATTGGGATCCATCCTGCTTCAATTCACCGGTTTCTTGTTGAGAGATTTTGTTCTCGGTTTCGAATCTGCATCAAAGAGATATGAATAAAAAAAAAATGCAAATTGTTAATTTCGTAAAGAAACTCACTCGAATCCGTATGATCCATCTCCTTGGTTTTCGTTGTTGAAACGAAGGATGGAAGCACCGGCTTCAGCGGATTGGTGCTTCGTTGGAGCTCCGTATTGACCAGAAGGAATGTTGGATGATGATTTGTGGAAGGAATTTGATGGAGCGCTCAAGAAGTTACCGTTTCCTCCGGCAGTTTGGGCACTGCTTGGAGGAAGGTAAGTGTTCTCCAAACGATCGGCCGCTACGGCCACGAATAAAACGGAAGCTAAGAACTAAAAGAAAATAATAAGCTATCGATGAAGATGAACGAAATTTATCAAAAACTCACCAATTTCATCTTTGAGATATGTTTGCACCAGAACGAATCACAATTGAATGATGCTGCATGGACCATCCTCCGCATCTTTTATACGCGGGCCATCCCGAAGATGATACACTTGTTTCGGAGGTAACCAAGGTTACTCGAGTAAAAGTAAATACGAATATATCAACAACATCAACAACAAAATCGATTTCATTCTACATGGATTATTGTAATAATTTAACAAAAATATTATTATAATGACGATGATGATGATGCATAGTTTATTGCCGGATTTGTAACGTGACACGTCCCATAATGCGTGTCGCAATTAAACGGATTTCGCGATTTCATTAATTTAAATTAAACGTCGCCAAAACGCCGAACGCAATTCATTATTACGCGTTTATTATTATTTTGTCAATCATCGAAATACGTAATAATACACTGGCAAATTGCAGTGTAACAATGCGTAACATTTACAACAATCGAAATCAGTGCAATTTTGTACAGATTCAATTGTAACAAATTTTATTGTTTTCACTGCTTTCTAAACTCACATAATTATAGTTTTTTTTAGTTAGAAAATCATCATTTACAAGTTTTGTCTTAATTTGTTAATTAATCAGTTAATAAACAAAATAATGCAAATTTACATTGATTAATGTTTGTTACAATTTAATTTAAAATGATTATAAGATATTAAATAATCATTTTAAATAAAAAGTAACTTTTGTACGTATTTTCATTTATTATTCACGTATTAAATACTTAAATTTAAAACATAAAACGACGGCGAAAGTTCATATGAAAAATGAACGAAATAATTCAAATTTACATTCAAAGTTTGTTTTTTTGCAGTATTTCATTTTTATCAAATTCTGATTTTTGAAATATTTTGTAATAATATTAATTATTAAGTAACATTTTTACGTGCATTTACTTAATGTTTGTATTAAATTTGTAAATTATTAATTATGAAACGACGGTGAAAATGTTCAATGCAAAATACGGATTACGTTTTCATGAATTTTGCATAACAATAACGAACGACGTGCGGACAGAGATGAGGACCGAAAAGCGAAAATTACAATTTGCATAATAAATACGTTATCTGTGCATTCGAGATGCGATGATGCATCTCTTCCACACACAGACACACAGACACAAAATACAACAACAAAAAAAGAACAAGTCTCATTGTCGGCTGTTGCGAAAGTCAACCTATGATACTTTTCAAATCGTGATCTGCATTCTTGTTGCGTAAAGAATAAGAAAAAAAGCAAAAGAATGAGAGATGAATTGGAATTACAAGCTGAATAAGTGATGAACGCATCATTGAAAGAAGTATATATTTGGTGATCCTGTGAATTGCTGCAAATATCAATGTTATATAATACATTTTAGTGATTTGTAATTTCATTTTGAAAAAAATTGGATTATGATTATTGCAATTCAATTTTTGAGAAATATTGTGAAAAAAATAAATTTGGAAACGTTCTTAAAGATTTTGGTGAATATCTTGATCAATAATCATGACTTATATAAAGTATTATATTCAAATTAAAGATAAAACTTTAGCAATTCATATCGTTGTATTTAGTATAATATAATTTTAGTAATTTCCAAGAAAAAGTGAAGATTATAGTAAGTAAATATTGAAAAAAATCGATGGAACAAGAATTATTTAATAAAAATTAAAAGAACTAAATTTCGATTAATATTAAGAATTGACTAACATTTTTATAAAATTAAATTTGATGAACTAATTCTATTAGTTTTAATAACTTTAAATACAAAATATTAAAGCTAATAAATCTGGAAATATAAATAATGAACTTGTAATTAAATTTGAATTTGTGATTAATTTTAATTAAAATGTAATAAGTTTTTTCAAATATTCTTTATTTATTTTTCATTCTTTTCGTTTTATACAAAAAATATTATCAAATTTCATCTTAATATTGGTATCCAGTCTTCTGGTTGAAGCTCGGTTTGTTCGATGCGAAACGCTGGCTGCTGCCGAATCCTTGCGATTGTCCTCTATTGAAAGCGTTTCCATGGAATCCTTGTGTGTTTCCTTGGAAACCACCATTGTAAGCTTGAGCGTTTGCGTTGTATCCTTGAGAAGCTTGAGCGGCCAAAGACTTCTGGATGGCTTCTGGGACGGGTGGTGGAGTTGGAAGATGTTCACCGGTCGGTTGGAATCCGTTCTCGTCGGCTACGTAGTTTACGGTGTAAGTTTTGCCATCGTCTCCTTGGTACGAGTAAGATCCGTGAACGGATTGGGTTCCTTCTTGAGATCCAGACTGCTTCAATTCACCAGCTTCTTGTTGCGAGATCTTGTTCTCAGTTTCGTAGCTTGAAAGAAGAAAATTAGTTTTCTGTATTTATGTTGAGGGATAAGTAATAAGTACTCGAATCTGTATGAGCCGTCCCCTTGGTTCTGGTTGTTGAAGCGAAGGATGGAAGCTCCGGCTTCGGCGGATTTGGCTTTGTATTGGGTGGAAGGAGCGCCGTATTGTCCGGACGGGATGTTGGAGTGACCACCGAAAGATGGAGTTCCGTATTGGGTAGATGGAGTCCTGGAGGATTGAGATCCGAAACTGGAAAATCTCGATGGAGCAGCGAATTTAGCGCTCGTCACTTGACCTGGAGGAAGGTATTTGCTGCTGGTTGCACCTCGACCGAAAGGAGCGTTCAGGAAGTTACCATTACCACCAGCAGTTGGAGCGTTCCTCGGTGGTAAGTAGGTGTTATCCAGGCGATCGGCGGCGGCGACGGCCAGAAGAAAGGAGGCGATTATCTGCAAGAACAATGCGAGTTAATTAAACACTTGATCGTTGCTTTTGCAATCGAATTCAAACCAATTTCATTGCGGATCGACGAGTGAGCGAATGATGCCGAAAACGATGCTCGATCCATCTTTTATACTACTACTGCTCACCTGAAGAAGATCCGAAATTACCTCAGAGATGTCTCAAGGTGAGCAGGGTAAAAGCCTGCAAAACACCAAGCCCAGGTCCAATTACATTTTTTTCCAGAATTAGTGCACACAATACTTTAAAACAGATATAGAGGAGAGAAAAATATGAATAATACGAGTGAAAACGAATATATATGCAAATCAAAACTATTTCGTATATAGAAATGCATATTTCGGAAAAAAAATAGACATAAATAAATGTATAACATCAATTTAAATAAATTTAAATGCAAAATTTATTGTTGTTTCTGCACTAATCCAATTTAAAATTTTGATTTGTTTACTATGAAATATCGTTTCTCTCTACACAATAAATCTATACGAAATCACGAAAACATGTTTGTACTAAAGTAATATTGTTATAATTATATATGCAGATAGAAAAGACTAAAAAAAAAATGATAATATTTCAAATATTAGAAACAAAATGAAAATAATAGAAATAAAATTACTGCAATTAAATTGTTTATTTAATTATTATAAATATTGAATTATTTTACTAATTCAATTAGTTTTTATTACATAATATAATAATTAGAATTTCAAATGTAAATATTTTTCATAATGAATAAATGTAATTATATAAATGAAATTTATTGTTTCAGATTTTTAATTTTTGCAATCGAAAGCAACAAACAAAAAGAATAATTTATGAATTTGAAGATAAAATGTAAAACAAAGCAAATATTTAAAAAAAAGACACACACGAACACAAAAATGCGGACAGTATAAAAATAAATGTATGGGAATAACGAGGATCAGATAAATTCGGTCTATATTTTAACGTTCTGAATTTGATAAATGATTGTGTAAAAATAAAATTTCCCGTATGAATATTAGAAAATGTGTGCGTTGAGTTTTTTTTTTTGTTTTTACAGTATTTTATTTGTTTTAGTCATATTTATTACCCTAGTTTTTAAACAATGGGGAAAAACAACATGTTTGTTGGTTTATTTGAGTGAGTTGAAGTTTTTTTTTTGAACTTTATGTGCATCACGAAATATGCTGTGATGATTTAATTTATAAACTGTAGAATTTTACATAAAAATGTAAGTATGAAGACTACTCTATACACATATAATTTCATATTAGATTTGTTGTGTAAAATAAACTTTGTTGGTATTTAAGATATTTAATAAAATGTGTGTCAAAACTTTGTTGTTTTTTTTTTGCTTTCTATACACGTTAAATAGCTTCAAGCAAATTCTTATGCAATGGAAATAAACGAGATATACTTATTTTATTTACTACAATTTTGTGCTTCATTATACTAACATAAATTCTTTATGATTTCAAAGCAAGATATTCCATTTATTTGCATTTTTATATGAGAATGAAACGAGTTTTTAAATCTATATATTAATAATTTATTTTTAAGTGAAAGTAAACGTTTCAATATAGTTTTGTAGAAAACAAAAATTTGTTACAAATTAAATAATTATAGAAGAACAATATTTATTGCAGCAATTACGTAAATAATTACAGAGAATTAAGTGTGAAATAAAAAGAAAATGAAAACTTGCAATTATTGTATATATTTTTATTAAGAAATAAAGTAAAATTGTTTTCAATACAATTCTAGCAATTTGTAAATCTTGTTGTTATTTAAGATTTTGTTTTTAAATGATCACTTGATCGTTTTTAATGTTCCTTTTCCTATGAGAATTGAATTCGGATTGGAATTGCGCAACGGCTCATCAATCACACACACTTCGTCCGTCCGGCATTCTTCTGCCTCCTCCGGGCCTCTTGATTGAAACATAAAAGAGTGGATTCTCATTCAGGAACCTCAACAACAACAAAAAAAAAATGAATCATGAGCATCAGCACAATCACAATCGTCGAATTACGCAACCGTCATTTGTTTATTTAATTAGACCGACTCGCTGTTGCGCAATGGTGGTTCAAGTGAACGAGGTCGAGGGATTTCGTTGGAATCCTGCAAATTTAACGTTTAGATTTCGTTGACCGTTCGATGCTATGGAAACCGCACAACTATACAGACGGTTACTAACAACAACAACAACAACAACAAGAACAACAACAACGAACGAGCGAAACTTGTTTGAGGTTGCTAATGCAAGCAAACGTTCGTTCCAGGTAACCACGGAAACTCGTTAGAAATTGATTTGATCTTCTATTTTCCGCTGAAAACGATTCCCGACACCTCCACCAATTTTCGCAAGAAAATTATGTTTGTATTTATCCAAACTTTATGAAAACTCACATGAAATCTAATTAAAACTAAGATTGATTTATAAATTAACTAACTAAACAAGTGCAAAAAAATTCATCAGAAATAAAAAAAACCAATCAATTTAAAATTTCGATAAAAAAAATAGTGAAATAATAAAGTAAACTCAATCAAAAATATTGGATCGAGTTGGCACAGTTAATTGAAAAATCAGTTGTTTTGTTATTAAAATTTGCGGAATGGGAATATAATATAAATCGATTTTCGTCGGAAAAGCGGGAAATATAAAATTTTAATTGAACTATTCGTAATTCGTTAATTAGTGAGGAAACGTTATTGTATATAAATATACGCGTATTCCGCGTTGATTCAACACAAAATACGCCGGATAAAGTTACAATACGATTCATTAAAACAACACAACGAGTTTATTTATTTATTGATTGATTTCATTATATTATCCATTGTTATTTTGTAAATTGAGGAAATGATAACAATGTTTTATGAAATTAATAGCAATTTGCATGTATTTTCATTAATTTTCATGTAAAAAGTTATAAAACTAACTAACACAATAAAATGAGTTTATTTATTGATTACAGTTCTCGTTGTTATTTTATAAATTGTGAATTGAAAATGATTTCTTTCCTAATATAAAAACTAATGTTATTAATTCATTGATTGGTGGTAAATTGAAAGAGATGGAGGTTGCCTTTTGTGCGAAGTTTAAACAACTATTATATAATAGAGATGTTTTGTGGAATGCGTTGGAATTGGCTGAATTACGGAGCTCAGACATGAAAGCCCGAAGGCTCAACTAACCCAATTCTAATCTCGTGGATCCACGAAATCTCCATCGTTATTATTATTATCAACATCATTGCGAGAATACGGCCGTAAAATAGATTAATTTTGTTAATTATAAAACTTTTCGTTGCTGTAATTAATTACTGTTAAAACAATTAAACTAAGCTTGATTATTTTGGATTTTTTTTTTTTGTAAACAATATTTATTTATAGTTGTACCATGTGCAAATACAGGTAAATTAATTTGTATTTACAAAGTTTTTTTTTTAATCGAAATTTAAGTAGTTAATTGTAAAAATTGATTTTTTTTTGTTTAATTAGTACATTTGCAAATTTTAAGTATTTCACGAAAACTACTCAATTAATATTATATATTTAATACGTATTTTAAATATAATATTACAAAGTTCCATTTAAGCAAAATTATTTAATTGTGACTATTACTAATTTTGAGTAATTAATTGTAAAACATGAATCATTTTTTCTTGAATTAGTACCTTTACTATTTTACGTATTTCTCGAAAACTACCCAATTTATATTATATATTGAATACGTATTTTAAATCTAACATTACAGAGTTTCATTTGAGCAAAATGATTTAATTGTGACTATTACTAATTTTGAGTAATTAATTGTAAAACTTGGATCATTTTTTGTTCAATTAGTACCTTTACAATTTTACGTATTTCTTGAAAACTACCCAATTTATATTATATATTAAATACGTATTTTAAATTAAACATTATAGAGTTTCATTTGAGCAAAATGATTTAATTGTGACTATTACTAATTTTGAGTAATTAGTTTTAAAACTTGAATCATTTTTTACTCAATTCGTACCTTTACTATTTTACGTATTTCTTGAAAACTACCCAATTTATATTATATATTGAATACGTATTTTAAATCTAACATTATAGAGTTTCATTTGAGCAAAATGATTTAATTAATTTTCAGTAATTAGTTCTAAAATTTGGACGTTTGGAATAATTTCGTTAATTATAAAACTTTTAATTACTTTTTTTTAATTTATAGTTTTACCATGTGAAAATTTCAAATAAATTAATTTGTATTTACACAACTTAATTACTAATTAATTTGTATAAATTGGGAGAAAATTAAATTATAGTTTTGGATGTTATGTGTATAAATAGAATGTTTATTTCGATTCGTGTTTACGTAATAATTACAGATTTGTACATGTTTGCGTTGTTATTATTAGTTTTTTCTTCAACTATTCAATTAAATTAATTAATAAGGGTAATCGGAATTATCGTTGTTGGGGGGCAGATATTTCCTGCTTTCGCTTCCGCCACCAGATGTCATCCTGTCGAGAGCCTTCTGGATTTCGACTGGGATTGGTGGAGGTGTCGGAAGATGATCACCGGTGGCTCTGAAACCTTGATCGTCGGCGATGTAGTGGACGGTGTAGGTGCGACCGTCTGGGCCTTCGTAGGAGTAAGTTCCTTCGACGACGGAGGATTCCTTTTCGCCGCCGACGCTCCTCATAGAACCTTGCTCTTGCTGCGAGATCTTGTTCGATGTTTCGAAGCTGCAACAGTACGTTTATGATGCTAAAGTTGTATTTATTTTTTGTAGTTTGCACTCACTCGAATTTGTAGTTTCCGTCGCCGCTGTTTTCGTTGTTGAATCTGAGGGTGGTGGCACTAGCATCTTTGGATGGACGTCCAGAAGGAACTCCGTACTTGGTCGAAGGAGGTCCGTATTTGCTTGAAGGAGGTCCGTATTTGTTTGAAGGAGGTCCGTACTGGGTTGTAGGAGTTCCATAAGAAGTCGAAGGAATTTGTGGAGATGCACCGCCGTCAACAGGTGGCGTCAAAGAGCCATCGCTTCCTCCAGCACTTGGAGCACTGTTCGGTGGTAAATACGTGTTCTCAAGACGATCGGCGACGGCGGCTGCCACCAGCAGAGTGACCAAAAACTAAGGGAATTAAGATTAATTGAAACCTCACTCAAAAATCGCTTCTACTGTTACACTCACGAATCTCATGGTTGTTTGTTGTTGATGTGATGTGATTAGAAGATGTACCACGATTGAATGACGCTTTTGGCATAAACTGCCGTCGCTTTTATACAAGATGATGAACAGTAGCGGAGATGCTGCTACACTTTTCTCGTCCGTCAAAACGCACTTCAATTGGTGTGACGACGTCTCAAGGAGAACCAGGTAAAAATTTCAGGCGACCGATAGAAAGAAAGGAAGAAATGTTGCTTTTTTTTATTTGCGTAACGCGCGCGAATTGCGGAGACGAGCGTTTCGCGAAGAGAGATTAATTAACGAGTGCGTCAATCGCATTCTCGAGGCAGTCGTAAAAATATTCCACTTTGCAGATTTCAATCACTTCTGCAGAAAAAATCAGTTCTATTGAAATACATGAGAACAATGAATTAAAATTCTTCACTTTTTATATTTTTAATTAATTATAAGGAAAAAAACTATCAAGAAAATACTCAATAGTGAAGTTGATTTATTAAAGTAAATTAAGTAAAAATGAATCGTTGTAAGCTATTTTTCATTTTGAATATTTATAGAAAACTATGAATGAAAAAGTAAATATTAGATATGTATATTAAAGCTAATACTATAAGAATTATTTAGAGTGAAAGTATATGATTATATCTATTTCCAATTTTGCGTAAAACACTTCTAAATTTGACTTAATGAAGTCATTTTTTTAAGAACAGTGATTTCTATTTTTACATATTTCTGAAGAAACTACGAATATACTATAAATATTAATTATATATACGAATTTGAATTATTTTAGTGTTTATTGTTACTTCATTTATAGATTTATTGTGGATAATTGTGAAAAATTGTATTATTGTTTTAAATTTAGTACTTTTATAATTTTACGTATTTTTCGAAAACTACCCATTTAATATTATATATTAAACATATATTTTAAATACAATTTCGTAGACTTTAATTTGAGTGAAATAATATAATTGTGACTATTACTAAGTTTGAGAAATTAGTTCTAAAATTGAATCATTTTTTTGTTAAATTAGTACCTTTACAATTTTACTTATTTCTCGAAAACTACTCAATCAATATTATTTGTTAAATACGTATTTTAAATAAAATATTATAGGCTTTGATTTGAGTAAAAAGATATAATTGTGACGATTAAAAATTTTCAGTAATTATTTGTTAAAATTGAATAATTTTTTCTTAAATTTGTACCTTTACAGTTTTAAGTATTTCTCGAAAATTACTCAATCAACATTATATATTAAATACGTATTTTAAATACAATATTATAGACTTTAATTTGAGTTAAGTGATATAATTGTGACTATTATAAATTTTGAGTAATTAGTTGTTAAAATTTGAATCATTTTTTGTAAAATTAGTACCTTTACAATTTTACGTATTTCCCGAAAACTATCCAATCAATATTATATATTAACTACTTATTTTAAATATAATATTATAGACTTTAATTTGAGTGAAATTATATAATTGTGACTATTATAAATTTTGAGTAATTAGTTGTTAAAATTTGAATCATTTTTCTTTATATTAGTACCTTTATTATTTT
>NW_017096913.1:13345-27310 GCF_001412225.1 Nicrophorus vespilloides
ATGTATTAAATACTTAATTTAAATACAATATTATAGACTTTAATTTGGTTAAATTATATAATTGTGACTATTATTAACTTTGAGTAATTAGTTGTAAAATTTTAAACATTTTTTGTGAAATTAGTAACTTTACAATTTTACATATTTCTCGAAAACTACCCAATCAATATAATGTATTAAATACTTAATTTAAATACAATATAATAAACTTTAATTTGAGTGAAATTATATAATTGTGACTATTATAAATTTTGAGTAATTAGTTGTTAAAATTTGAATCATTTTTTGGTAAATTAGTACCTTTATAATTTTACGTATTTCTCGAAAACTACCCAATCAATATTATATATTAAATACGTATTTTAAATATAATATTATAGACTATATAATATTATAATATTATAGAGTTGAATCATATAATTATAACTATTATTAATTTTGAGTAATTAGTTGTTAAAATTGAATATTTTTTTTTACATATTAATTACAATATTATAAGGATTCAAATTAGTTTATTTATAAAGTTATATGATTATAAGAAAATGATGTTACATTTTTCTCCTTTAAAAAAACATTATAGTAATTTACTTGTAATTATCGCAATTCGCTAATGAATATGGATCAATGAATTAATTAATCTTGAAACATTCTTTGCAATAAAATGTATAAGAAACCTTCAATAGTTACATATACAAAAATAGCACAACGAGATGTTCTCTTTTATTGTCTATTCAACATCTGTTGCACAAAACAAAGCGTTTGTTGTACGATTTGTATCGATCAAAACCGAAAATTTCGCTTGATACCATTTCCAGTTTGCGGCAATCGTCGATTAATATAGATTGATTGTGCAGCACCGATGATATTCGGATGAGCGAACCGCAATTAACGGATCTGCAAGTGTAATTCTATGGCTTTGTTTGAATCACCGCTTGATCCGGTTAATCGCGTTTCCAAGTGGGTTACACAGATATATCTGGGACGATCATAAGAGTGGCGCAGGGACAAGCGCAATTGCAACCCATTACGACTTAATCTGCTTGCACATTAACATTCGTAAGAAAGAAAGGAAAAAAAAGAGGAAAAAATGTACAAAAGTGTGTTTCTTAAATTAATCCCATTTATTGTTTTTGGGCACAAAGCGGAAAAGTTTCGGAATGAAACCGAAAGAAGCAAAGTGAGAGGATTAAATGGAAAGGAAAGGTATGAGCATTCCTTTCGCGGTTCTGCGCGCAACAAAAAAATTAGTTTTTGCATTATTTTTCTTGAATTTTTTTTGTGTGTTTAATTGTAATTATAATTACACGGACCGGAGCCATTAATTCACGTTTATTTTGTTCCTCTTGAATGCGACATTTTCCACCCAACATTTCTCGACGCGAATTTTATTGTTTTTCTACAAAAGAATTTAATTTAATTATATTTTTTTTGTTTGTTTATTATTTAATTATTTTTTTTTTATCAGAATTTATTCAAATTGAATTTCGAACAGTTCAACGCATTCGAAACGATGCATAATTCATAATAATGGATATTATTTGTGAAATATGATATAAATGTCAAACGTTTTTAGAAGAATAAAATTAATAATTAAATTTATTCCTGTTATAATTAATATTGTCCGAGCGTTTTTAATGGAATCAATTAATTTTTATTTATTTAATTTCATTTCCGAATTCTATAGAAAAAAAATCATATATATTTAATTGTTGGCGTAAATCAAAGAAAAAAAATGAGTTTTATATAAATTAGTTTAAATGAGAAATATTCATTTATATAATTATTGATTTCTTGTATACAAAGAATGAATTGTTCGATGATCTTTTATCATCTTTCTTGAAACTTCATGATTCTTCGCTCATAAAACGCAGCAAAAAAACTGAAGCAATTGAGATTTCAGGTTATTGAAGTTTTACCATTCAAAGAGTTTTGAAAACTTCGAAGTAAATGGTAATTTGATGGTGCAAGGTCATGGCTATATAAAAGATGCGACATTACTTTCCAACTAAGCTCCAATAATTTTCTACGAGTTATCAAAGTAGGATTTAATAATCTGGCCTTTTTTCATTGATTGTTTTCTTCAGTTTCATTAGTTATTAACAATAAACATCTGAATTGATCGTTTGTTACCTTGGTTACAGTTTAAAATACACAACACTTTTGTAATCTCACCAAACTAATAACAATTTTTTTGATGCATTTCAGTTTTTGATTTGATTTGAATCATGATCGTTTTCGATTAATCTTCTTGAAAACAATCCACTTTTCGTTACTAGTTTAAAAAATTGACTATTTCATTAAATTTTAGATAGATATTACAAATATTGATGCGATATGTTAAGTAATTCTTTTTCGATCGATATTCTCGATGATGAGTTCAAGACATTTTCAGTTGTTGTGTGTGAAGAACTTTTCACTAAATATTAAATAAAATATTTCTCTATGATTTATTAGTAATTTAAATGCGATTTTAATAGTTTCAAAGATGTTTTGATAGATTTTTGATGTTTGTGGGGGAGAAACAAAGTTGATCAAAGTTATCCTTGTTGGCTAATGGGAATAAACGAACAACAATGGAAGGTGGACAAAAAAAAAGAATGACGGACCGGAAGGAAACGGAACTGTTAATAATAAAACGTCGAAATCGAGTTTCAAAGTTTGTCCGAATCTTGAATGAATTACTTTCCTCGTTACATTCTTAGAAAAACTTTGCTACAACAAAACGCACTTACATTAGAATGATAGAGGAAGTTAAACAAAGAACAAAAAATGGAAAACACGATGATTATAATAACGAAAATCGTAATTTAATCGACTGAATTCTTGAGCGTTGCGACATCGTTTTTACTTAATTAATTCGTTATAATTGAAATCATTGTAACAAATTTGAAATTTTAACTTGTAAATCTTTTAATAAAGCCTACTGGCATCTTCATAATGCAGCTAAGTCACCTGCTAAGAGCTGTAGAATTTGGAAAAAAAGTGAATTGAATTTACCCAAAAACTGGATTTTCATTAATAACTCGAAAACTAATGAACTTTTTTATGATTTTATTGCATAATCACATGCATGCAAGCGTTGCGCAACTTTTTATGTAACAAAAGTTGCATAATGTTCGCTTCGTAACAGAGAAACGACGTTTTTTCGATTTTTTTCAGTTTTTCCTGAATTTCTCAACAATCCCTCAAGATAATTACATCATCGACCACTCATATGAAAGCTGCATGTCTCACCTTTCCAACGCGCCTACATACATCTTTGTTGTGTCATCGAGTCGTCTGCTATGACCTGTAGAATTTGGAAAAAAAGTGAATTGAATTTGCGCAAAAACTAATGTTTTCAGTTTTTCGATAATAACTTGAAAATTAATAAACTGTTTTATGATTTTATTGCATAATCAGATGCACGCAAGCGTTGAGCAACTGTTTATGTAACAAAAGTTACGTAATGTTCGTTACGTAACAGAGAAACGACGTTTTTTTCGATTTCTTTCAGTTTTTCCTGAATTTCTCAACAACCCCTTAAGATAATTACATCATCGATCACTCTTATGAAAGCTGAATATCTCACCTTTCCAACGCGCCTACATACATCTTTGTTGTGTCATCGAGTCGCCTGCTATGAGCTGTAGAAATTGGAAAAAAAGTGAATTGAATTTGCGCAAAAACTGATGTTTTCAGTTTTTCGATAATAACTTGAAAAGTAATAAACTGTTTTATGATTTTATTGCATAATCAGATGCACGCAAGCGTTGAGCAACTTTTTATGCAACAAAAGTTACGTAATGTTCGTTACCTAATAGAGAAACGACGTTTTTTTTTCGTTATTTTTTTTCAGTTTTTCCTGAATTTCTCGACAACCCCTTAAGATAATTACATCATCAACCACTCGTATGAAAGCTGAATGTCTCATCTTTCCAACGAGCCTACTGCATCCGACTCGCATGCTATGAGCTATTGAGAAGTGTAATTTGCAAATTCAGTATTATTTATTACATTTTACTAAATTGTTGTTATTTCAAGATGTTTTGAGATTGTGAGTGAAATATGTGATGAAACTTATGGGAAATTTCGTGTATGAAATACTGCGGGCAAAATCCGCTTCGCACACACAGAAATAACGGCCGGTGTTTGCCGTTCGTATGACAATAAATACGGACGTTTATTATTGCAACTATTTCGAGTGGACGCCACATCACAGATCACGACGTTTCCGCCAATCAAATCCCGGAATCGAATCTTGACATTTAACTGAATGAGTTGCGCTTTTTATTTTATAAAAGAATATAGTTATTATGTTATATTTGGATGGGATTTGTACGTGGATCGAAGGATGAGTTCATCGAAGGACGAGAAGATTCCGTCCGATAATTGAACCACATGTCGGCAATATTTAATATATCGTCTTTCTCTCTTCTACATCGTCGTTGTATGTAGATGAATCAAGAGTCCAAGGATGTTCCAGATTACGAGCGAAATGCCATTGAAATCGCTCTCGCACTAATTCCATCGATCATCAATTATTTATATTAGCCTTAAGTGATTAAAAAAAAATGGAAATATAAAGGAAAGAAACGTGGATTTGCACGGGGCAGGAAATAATTTCCCAAAGGATGCGAGTGTGTACGTTCTCTATTTCATTTTATTTGTAATTGCCTGCAGCGAATAATCAGACCGTCCGGATTAACTGCAGCCCCTTTTTCGTCCGTCGTCGTCGTCCTCGGATTATCCTTTCTTTTTTTTTCTAGTTTTCTCATCGAATTATTAATATAACAACTGCAGCTTTCCCCAGACGAGTCAATTGCTTTATCTCGAGTATCCTTGCGAAAAATCCTGAGCTTATTCTGTTATGTCCTTGAGCTACGCGAACGTGTGCACCGAATAGCACATCTTTGTCTCCTCTCAACACAATCTTAAAAGGAAACGTTTTTTTTTTGGCATCATTGAAATTATTTTGAATGGCCAAAATAGACCCGAATCGTTTCCTTCAAGGATATGGAAACAATATTCGCTTTCAATACACTCTTCCTTTCTTTCATCCCCCTTTACGAATTTATCGCATCCGTTTCCAAATACAAACAGGTTCGATACCATTACGATTGATTGATGGAACGACCACAAACGATTCTTCCACGTTTCCATCACTTACAACAAAAAAAAGAAAAGAAGGAACCTCCTGCAGATAAACCCGAAACGATTGGCTCGCATATAACGTTTGTAGATTTCCAAATAAATCTTCGAATTCAATACGCGATCCCACATTTATTGGGGCATTATTCAAGTTTTCGAGAAAACCCTGTAAAAGTGGTTTTCTTATTGCAACAAAAAATTATGCAATATATTTTTGTATTTACTTTAAATTGTATTTATAACAAAAAAACAATAGTTTAGTTATTAAATTTAAATCAGAATAAAATTAGATCATTTATAGTGCATAATTATCAAATCAATATGAATTTAAGTTCAATAGAAATTGAATGGTAGCAAAATTAAATGATAAAGTTTCTTTTATGACAATTTCCATTATACTTTCTCTTGATTATAATTCATTACATAAGTTACAAACTACTACATTTTAGAGATTTACAATTACATAATGATAAAGATGTAACTTTTAGCTTCCTTTAAAAGCTAATTGCGCGTCTTTTTTTGCAGTTTAGGATCACTTTTAACAGGATTATAAAAACAAACATTTTAGATATAAATTGCTTTTATATTTGAAGTCTCAAAATCCACTCAAAAATGACCAATATTTTGATTATAATTTATTACATAAGTTACAAACTAATACATGTTCAATTACATAATGAAAAAGATGTAACTTTTAACATCCTTTAGAAGCCAATTGCGCGTTTTTTTGCAGTTTATGATCAATTTTAACAGGAATATAAAAACAAACATTTTCGACATGAATTACTTTTATATTTCCGTAAAGGCAAGAATACACGTATCAGAATTGGTTACAAAATAGACTAAAAAATGACCAATATTCTCAAAGTTTCAATTATGACATAATTGAATTGTGTTATAACTGTGCAAGAGATTGCAGAGAAGTTAAATGTTTCACAAACAATAACTTAAAATCAATTAAATATCTTCGACCATATATTTCGAAGTTTTCAAAAGTTTTTTATTGGTAAAATTTTCACTAATTATGATGACCTGAAATCTCACTTGGTTTAGTTTTCTACTGATAAGGATCAGAAGTTAACAAAATGATTGAAATTAATTCTTTGTACATAAAAATAAAGAGTTTTATTTCAAACTAAAAAACGAAATTGATTTCTTGCCAAAATGTATCGAAAGAATTATTATTAAAAAAATCTAAATAAATATAGACTAAATTTATTGAAATGATCTAATTAGTATTAAAATATTAATAATTAACTATAATTGATATGAAAGTAATCCAGTATAGTTTTAGAATAACGTTGAAATTACATAAACTATTGAATGCGAAAGAAAAAAAATGTATTTGCATACATTTGCAATTCTTTTTTTTTGTTAAACGAAACGTGCAATTAGATTTGAAGATCGAACGAAGATTCTCAAATCAAAAGAAAAAAAATAAATGAAACGAGTATTCGATGATCTAACCAGGCCACGAATTTGCGTTTACGCAACAGCCTCCTACGACTCAATATATCTGTAAGTGTTTTTTTTTTTCGTTGTTGCGTTCCATTTGTATCTTTCTGCACGAGAAAGAAGACTGTAAGAAGAATGTACACTAGTCTTCTCGGTATTAGAACTAATTAACCTTAAAGAAATTGTGCTGTTGTTGTTATTATTATTATTGGAGCAGCGGCGAATCACTCAAGGTTTCAATTAAGTGCAGATGATGCGGAGATGGAGAGAAGATGAAAGAAGAAAAAAAAAACAAACTTTGAGAAACTAATCAATAGAATAATTTATGTCTGACATCGTAAATCAAAGCAAAAAAAAATAAATTAATAATAAGTAAGAGCGGATTATGTTTGTGCTGAATTCTTTATATATTTTCGTTATTAATTCTTCAGGAATTCGTCGATACGGAAGAAAGAGAACGTGTTTTGCTTCGTGAATTATGTAAAGAAGAAATGGAAAACTTTTCTGGTTTATTTGTTTTTTTCCTTCTTTTTCATTGTTACAATGTTTTTCTTTTTACTAAACTAAACTAAATAAACTAAAATTTTGTTTTTTTTTGTTGATAAAAAGCAAATAAATTTGTATAATAATGTATTATTTTATGTAACGATCAATGAAAGTTTTCTGTAATAAAAATTCTGGGAATTAAACAATGCAATGTTTCGTAGATCGAAGAGACAATAAGAAAAAAAAACAAATCGCAAACTTGTACTGATGGAATAGTTTCGCGCCTCTTCGACTTCGACTTTTTTCTTTCCTTTTTTTTCTTCTTCTTTCTTGTTCTTTAGTTCTAAGAAGTCCGGCAATTAATGGCAATTGCTCAACTCAATTTGCAGTTCATTGTCTTTTGTGATCTTTTCGCACGGATCACGATCACGCGCCGCAAACTGGAAGCATTTTAAATCGATCCTTTTTCGGGCGAAACTTTCCTTATAGCAATTCGTTCACTTCTATATTCTTCGCGTGAATCTCGAAACTCTTTAGTCATTCTGAAACAGTGTTCATCACTTGATTGAACAATCAAAACCGAAATAGAACTTTAATCACAAATAAAAAGGCGTAAGAAACTTTGCTTAAAACATTCAGATTTTAGGTATTTTTTAACTGATGTAGTTATGTAGTTTATTTGAAAATTAAATTGAAGCTAAAATTCAAAAAGTTTTGTTTAATAAGCAATAGAAAATTACAAACTAAGAAAATTTACATTGATTTTGGTATAAATTCTTCAATAAAATATGTTTCTTAATTGTAATCATTGAAAAATGTTGATATTGAAAGTTTTTGTGTTAAATATATTAAGAAAACTTTAAAGTACATTCAGAATATCTGTAATTTGAAATTGAAAAATATTATTTATAATTATTAATATTTATAATTACTTTTTTCATGTTAAATAAAAGTTAAAACTCGAAGACCAATAAACTTTTGTTACATTTCGTAATTGCGTAAGTTGAAACAACAGTTACGTAATGTACGTTACGTAATAGGGAATAAACGATTTTTTCGGTAATTCGTGAACGAGCCTATTGGAATCTTCGTGCTGTCATCGCCTGCTGTGAACTCTAGAAATTGGAAGAAAAAAGTGAATTGAATTTATCCAAAAAAAAATGGATTTTCGTTAATAACTCGAAAACCGATATATTTTTGTTACATTTCATAATTGCGTAAGATGGGCGCCACCCTTAAGTAACTTTTTATGAAATAAATATTCTTTACGTAACAGGGAAAACTTATTTTTTCTATTTTTTCAGTCTTTCGTGAATTTCTCGATAACCCTTTAAGATAATTATATCATCGACCACTCAATTTAAAGCAGAATGTCTTACCTTTCTAACGAACCCACATACATCTTGGTGCTGTCATCGAGTCGCCTGCTATGAGCTGTAGAATTTGGAAAAAAAAGTGAATTGGATTTACCAAAAAAATGGATTTTCGTTAATAACTCGTAAACTAATAAACTTTTGTTACATTTCATAATTGCGTAAGATGGGCGCCACCCTTACGCAACTGTTTATCAAATGAAAGTTACGTAATGTTCTTTACGTAACAGTGAAAAGACGTTTTTTCGATATTTTTTTTTCAGTTTTTCTTGAATTTCTCGATAACCCTTCAAGGTAATTACATCATCAACCACTCATTTTAAAGTCGAATACTTCACCTTTCCAACGAGCCCATTGACATTGTATTGTACTATGTAGAAATTTAAAAAAAAGTGAATAGGATTTACCCAAAAAAATGGATTTTCGTTTATAACTGGAAAACCAATAAACTTTTGTTGGCAACTTTTTATGAAACAAAAGTTACGTATTTTGAAGTATTTTTTTTTTAAAGTTTGTTTTCAAATAAAGTTTGGAAGTGTAACAGAAGTAAAACAACCGAAATAAACATAAAAGTGCAATTTACGTTCCCGAAACTTACGGTTATGCAATATGCGAATAAAAAGCTTTACGGTTAGTTTATTTGGAACGTTATTCGTGTTTATAACGCAAACCGACCGCAAAAAAGATGAACTTTAAAAAAAAATCCATGCATATTTCAGGTGTTTGCATTTTTCACCCCTGCGATGAAATATAAATGAACCAAAAAAAGTGACTTTATTAAATCCTCGCGATTTATAGTTTGCAAAAACTGAAACATTTATTGTTTCACGGATTTCAATGGGAAAGACACAAAATAATAAACAAAAATTTAAGACTTAACATTTAATATTAATAATACTTTTCGAACAGCGATTACGACGGTTAAGAAATTTCGCTGGTTTTGAAATTTCGGAGCAAATGGATATGCAATAACCGTTTAATATAAATTACTTTTGCAACATTTCAACGCGGCAATTTAATAATAACGTTATTTATTTCTCTCTGTGTATATACATTTTTTTTTTAAGTTCGCACTCTTTTATTAAATAATAGATTGAAGAATGTTATGTAAAAAAAAGAAAATAATAATAAGTGTGAGTATAAGTTGTGTACTAAAGCATTTGCGCAATTGCGTTCATGTGAGTAGCGTGGATTTTTATGTGTATTAGCTTTCGGTGCATCATCATCATCATCGTTGTCTTCTTCATATTCGACCCAGAAAGTGAACTCTTCTCTCTCGTTCACTTTTACTTTCGGCGCTGTTTGAGGTCAGCACTTCGCATCGTTAAGATCAGCAATTCACGTCGATTTTATTTCTATATTATTTATTTTTTTGTTACGTTATTTAGAAGGAAATCATTTTAGGTAAATGAGGATGAGATTTGAGGTGGTTGTCAAGATCGGAAGGAAGGAATGTAGGACGGGCGTGATTTGTTGTCTACAATCGACATTGTTTTCGCTCTATATGCAAATTTCTCCAATCTTGTTAGGTCTACGATAATTCGTAGAAACGTACATGTCGAGCTGCTCGTACCTCTCGATCCTCTCTCTGTCTCTCTCTCTTTCCCTGGTTGCTGTATTTTGCATGGGACATTTCCTTCGGATCTCCCAGAAACTTGCGGACCGCAGACTCCTCCGCATCATTTGGACAAACAACCAAGAATTACATCATTCGCAAATTTGAAAACTTACCGTACGAAGAAGTCAATAAACTAAGTTAATTAAAGTTTAACATGTTACTACTACATGCCATCAAAGTAATTATTATAACAAAATCTTGTATTTTAGGATAATATTTATTATTTTCATAAAATCTATACGAATCTTGAAGTATTTATTCACAAGATCAATGTTAAACCAATTTATTTAAATTTTTATTTGTATATATAAGAAATAAACCAAATTTCTACAATTACTATATTTTCTACAATTTAACATTAAATCTATATAAAACTTAACATATTTATTCACAAAATCAATGTAATTATTGCAAAAAATCTTGTATTTTGTCTTAAAACAAGATTTTTTAATTTTTCTTCTTCTAAATAAAAAATTAACTAAATTTATACTACAATTATTATATCTTTTACAATTTAACATTGAGCTGGTAATAACTAAATCAATGAAATCTATACAAAACTTAACATATTTACTCACAAAATCAATGTTATTATTACAACAAAATCTTATATTTCGTCTTTAAACTAGATTTCTTAATTTTTCTTCTTGTAAATAAGAAATAAACTTAATTTATACTACAATTGTTATATCTTTTACAATTTAACTAAATATATACAAAAATTAACGTATTTATTCACAAAATCAATGTAATTATTGCATCAAAATTTTGTATTTTCTTTTCAAACTGAATTTCTTATTTTTTTCTTTTTCTAAATTATAATAAACTGAATTTATATTACATTTATTATAATTTCTACAATTTAAAATTGAACAGGTAATAACCAAATCAATTAAATCTAAATAAAACTTAACTTATTTACTCACAAAATCAATGTAATTTTTACAAAAAAATCTTGTATTTCGTCTTTAAACTAGATTTTTCAATTTTTCTTCTTCTAAATAAGAAATAAACTAAATTTATACTATAATTATTATATCTTTTACAATTTAACATTGAACAGGTAATAACTAAATCAATTAAATCTATACAAAACTTGACGTATTTACTCACAAAATCAATGTTATTTTTACAACAAATCTTGATTTTGTCATTAAATTAGAATTCTTCATTTTCTTCTTCTAAATAAAAAATAAACTTAATTTATACTACAATTATTATATCTTTTACAATTTAACATTGAACAGGTCATTTAGTTATTAATCAATGAAATCTATACAAAACTTAACATATTTCTTCACATGAAAAAGTAATTATTACAACAAAATCACATATTTCAATTTCCAATTTGATTTATTTAATTTTTCAGCAATTGAAGCTAATTTATCATAGCTACATGATCTACAATTTAATATTTATTATCTAATAACCAATTCAATTAAATATTTAATAGAAAAAAAAAACTTTAAGAAAATCGTGTTGGAATTTGATTTATTTCATTTTATTAATTAAATGAAATTTACACCATAATTACATACATCTACTCCTTGAATATTATTCTACCTAATCAAAATAATTAGTACACAAAAATCGTGCATTGCGTTTTCCAATTTAATATCATAAATTTTCTTTCTAAATATTTTTGTTATTCGAAAATTGATTGAACGTAATTTGTGCTACAATTACAACATCACCTATAATTTAACATTGAACAGGTAAGAAACGAATCAATTAAACCTATATAAATCTTAACGTATTACACACACACACATCATCATCATCATCGACGTAATTACTACAACAAAATCGTGCATTGCGTCTTCCAATTCGATTTTTTTTTGTTGATCTCTAAATAGCAATTGAACATAAAATTTGTATTCAGAGCTGATTTTCTCTACAACGAAACGAAAGCAAGAAATAACGATGAGTTTCATAACGGATCCCCTTCTAACGCGATCCCCGAAGACCACCGGCGTTTACATAATAGTGAAAGAAATGCACACAGCTCGACAATTAAAGCAACATTGTTTTTACGTTTTATTTGTTCGTTTGTTATTTGTGTATGTTTTTTTTAATTAATTGTATTTTGTTCACATGTTATTTGCATTATTTCTTCATTTGAAACTCGATCGCCGTTCAGCTTCGATCTCGCCATAAACCTAGAAAACTAAATCAAAATGTACCAACAGACGACAATAAATGTACTTACTTTCATATCTCGTGTCTCAACGTTCAATACTTTAACTAGATTAATTGAATAGAACATTAACAGTATTCTTCGATCATTTAAATGTTAACAAACTGTTTAGATATAAACAAGAATAAAATTAGATAAATAACGCCACGTAAAGATATGCAAATAAGTTCAAATTATTTTTGTCTCAAAGTAATTCTTTACATATTTCAATGTAAAGTAATTCTTTGTATATGTCAGGGCATACTAAATAAGTAATAATATTATTTCAAGCTTTAGAATTAATGCAACAAAAGTGTTTTGAACTCATTAAAACAGGAGCAAAGAAGTCTTTAGAATAAATGTTTCTACATCTTTGATAATTATACAAAAATTGTATTTAAATTATATTTAGGTTTTGAACTAAATTCGTTTCTTTTTTTTGTATAGAGATGGCTTTGAAAATTTGCTGTTATAAAATTAACAATTGAATGTAATTTCTGTTCTAAATTAAATTAGTCCCAATTCATATGCATTATGTAACATGCATTGTGTTATAAATTTAGTGCGTTGCTTTTAGCATCGTTCTGCTAACATAGAATGTCCCAATAAAGAAAGAAATAAAAAAAAGGAACGTAATTGTGAGCCGCTCATCTCAGTCGCACTATTAAAGTAAAATAAATTTCGAAATTACGGAGGAATAACGCTTTCTTCGTAACGAAGGTCGCCTTTTCTGCTGCCGCCGCTGCTGCTGGTACGAAGAAGAACGCTCTTCTCGCATCGGCGATAAAACGAGATCGCGAAAGGTTATCATCATCTGCAGCCGTAAACCGGAGGAAACCTAATTTATGGCAATTCGCTCATCGTTCAACGAAACGAGGAGATCCATGTAACATCTGAAGAAGTTCATAAATAAATTTGCACTAAAAAAAAACATAAGATAAATAAATACGAATTTCAATTACTTAAAGACCAATGAAGTTTTATTGCTTTCGTTGATTCATTTATGAAGTTTTGTTTAGAAATCAAATAAAACTAAAATTAAATACAATCTGATTATAAATTGATCTAGATTAATTAGTTTTCTTATTGTTCTCATAATGTTTGTTTTTGTTACCTGATTTTTGGACTATTTCAATGAATTTTCTTATTGTTCTTGTAAAGTTAATTTTTGAAAAGATTTAGTTTGTTTTGGTAGTCGTAATTCATATAAAGAAGATGATTCAAATCAAATCTAATTAGAAATTAACGTAGATTAATTAGTTTTCTTATTTTTCTCGTAATTACTATTTTTGTTACCTGATATCTGATCTATTTCAATAAAATTTCTTATTGTTCTTGTAAAGTTAATTTTTGAAAAGATTTAGTTTGTTTTGGTAGTCGTAATTCATAGAAAGATGATGATTCAAATAAAATCTAATTAGAAATTAACATAAATTAATTAGTTTTCTTATTGTTCTCGTAATGTTTGTTTTTCTTACCTGATTTTTGGACTATTTCAATAAACTTTCTTATTGTTCTTGTAAAGTTAATTTTTGAAAAGATTTAGTTTGTTTTGGTAGTCGTAATTCATATAAAGATGTTGATCCAAATAAAATCTAATTAGAAATTAACGTATATTTAGTTTTCTTATTGTTCATGTAATTATTGTTTTTGTTGCCTGATTTTTGGACTATTTCAATAAACTTTCTTATTGTTCTTGTAAAGTTAATTTTTGAAAAGATTTAGTT
>NW_017096914.1:0-13190 GCF_001412225.1 Nicrophorus vespilloides
GAAATATCTTATTGATATTTGGAAAATGGAAAACTAAAAATAGTAATTTTCGAAATGTATTCCCGAATTTAATGCATCTACTCGAAGAAGCCGGGAAACCATCTGAAGAGAGTGAATGTAAAAGCTCAAACAGCAACAGCGAAGTATTCCTTTATCCCAGAAGATAAAACAACATTCTTGTTTTCGTTTTATTTACTTTTTATACGAGTTCGTGTGTATGTGCGTATTTACGATTTTTGGGTGAAAAAAAAGGTTATTGATCCGTCGTCGGAGAATTATAACTGCGGATGCATAGAATTTATGAATGAGGAAATCCAAATGGAACAGAGAGCAACGCGTGGGCGAAGATAAAACTCCGCAACAAACAACAACAGAAAAAAAAACTAATAGGAAATAATAAAAAAAAAACTGAATGCGAAACATTTTCCCATGATAAATTTCTTTCGTACGCTTCGCAGAAGGCGGAAAAAATTGGACTTTCGAGAAATAATTAAGCCAATTAGCAGGATGAATTCCAGTTGGTACAAAAGAAAGAAGCTATTATTTAGTCGACTGTCAAAGTTAAATTGCCTGTGTGTGAGTTTCGGCTCTTAGGTTTTTTTTCTTACCCTTCTGTTTTAGGGTTCCGGGAATTAGCCGTGAGGGTATTAAGAAAACGCGATGTGTTTCGAAGGGTAGGAAGTCGTGAAGCGCACACCGTTTGGGTGGACGGGGGTTGGTTGGTTTTTGGTGGCTTGCGTACGTTATTCGGCTCTAGCATATCGGCGGAGGCTGTAATTTATAGCCGATGTGAAACATTTATAAATGCACCGAACAGCCAGCCCCAAAATGTATCTCCCACCACTTCAAATACAAATATTTACAACTTGGCTTTACGTTTTGGCATTCTTCACATTTCAATCTCTGCTCCAATTCACCGCAGATTTTCGTTTGATTATTTTGGATCATATAAAAATTTCAATTTACCGAAGTTTTATAGATTTATTTTATATAGATTTTAGTTTGATTTTGGATGATATAAAATTTTCAATTTACCAAATTTTTATAAATTTATTTTATATATTTAACAATTTTCAATGGCCTTTTTAGAACTAAAAGTGTCCAGAAAAGAAACATACAAATATAGTAAACAAAATGAACATATAACAGAAAATGACAATTCTTCGCTTAACAATAAAAGTAAACGAATGCAAAATTTATAAACATTAAAACATTCCAAAAAAGCAAAAATTGTCTGTGAAAATAAAATAAATGGAAAATCGAAATGAGTTTAAACAGAAGAAGATAGGTTTAGTTTCTGAAGGAAAGAGAAACTTGCGATTTGGTTGTTACGGGACTGATTAAATCGAAGGGTTTAATTTTAAATTGTAATAAAGTGATTGTAGGTGATAAAGGTAATGGTTTTGGTGATAGATATCGTAGGAGGTATCGTTGGCCAATCCAAATCTAGGTTGTCCAAGTCAAACAACAGGATGTACGCAAAGTAAAATCACATATTTTTGTTATATTATTAAGACACAGACATGAAGGAATGATTGAATGGTAAATGAGTAATGTTTATATTGTATTAACTATTTAAGAAACAAACATTTTACAATAATAACTTACCACAAAAGATAAGGACTCTATATAAATGGAAAAATAAAAAAAAATAATTAAAAAAAAAATGTACTAATTTTTGAGATTTTTTTTTGTTTTTTATTCAACTCAATTAAAACATTTGAGAATTTTTCTGAAGATGCCAGCATTCTTAACAGTATAATTGAGTCAACTATTATATTATATAATTAAATTCTTTAAAATACAAATTCAATATTTTATTCTATCTGAATCTGTAACTATCTGAATCTAAGGAATTTTTAATAATAATAACATTTATTGTAACAAATCATATAACATGCTAAAAAAACATAATATAGCAAGAAAATTAAAAAAAAATGTTTTTCTGCTACAAAGAGCTATTGACCACATTCTGTCCTGAATTTTTAATATGAACTATATTTTTAGTTTAAAAATTATGCAGAAGTTTTCATAGTAACTTATATTACCAACTTCTTCATTTTATTTTACATTATATACATCCCAAGTTACCAAGATGAACGTAATATTGTACCTCGAGGCATTATATTTATCTAATTTCTTATATTCTAAACGTAAAAGTATATGTTATAGAAAATAAAATAAAATTGTAAGATAATATATAATTTATAGTTGTAACAGTTAATTATATTATTATTATTTCATATTTTTTACATATTAAATATAAAACTAGTTAAATAGTATTGCTGACAGTAACGGATCTTCGAAGAGTTGATCGCAATTCAATTTTAAAGTCGTCTTCAAAATATTTTCATTACTACTATAATAGGGATCATTTGATTTTCAGTTAGAAGCAAAATAAGCTATAGTATGAACGAAAAGTGCTGGTACGTGCCAGCCAGGCAAGGACAATCAGCATCGAAGAATAGTATAGTGATACATGTCCTGTATGTTGACGAAGAAGAGGAGATAGTACCACGACTCAACCCGTGGTCCCTATGTAAGGTTTCCTCATCTACAAAAAAAAGCCATAGTATACAATGTTGAGTTTTGTATGAATAATTCCTTTTTTTTATATATAATATTAGGTAATAAAGAACAATGATGAATATTTTTTTATCACATTTTTTTTTAATTATTGAAAATTAATAAAAATATATTATTAGCTATATAAATTAATACACATATTGTTTATTTGTAATATATCAATTTATCAATGTTCCTATTGTTATTACATTTATAATAAAATAAATTTTATATACATTGTTTATTCGTGCAATATAACAAAATAATAATTATTATTGTTTTCTGTATTTATTAAATTGAATTGCAATCATTTACCGTTATAAAATAATATTTATACAATAACGATCGATCACATATATGGACATTTCAATTAATGAAAATGATGTTTTTATTAAATATGTTGGCTCAATTAAATCCAAGTGATTGCAGTAGAATATTTTACGAACAAAATAAATACACATGTAAATTGCAATACGAACATCGAATTGGACGGTGCGAAATGTATTCTAATAGATTTCCATTTTAAAATAGTCATTTCATTTTGTTTCATTTACACATTCAACTAATTAAATAGTGAACGTGCATTTGACATTTTAATTTCGACAATAAAATGGTGATAAATGGGAAAAACGTTTAAATTGAAAATGTAATTTATACGTCCAAGCATTTAAAAGAAACCAAATAAAAGTAAATTGATTATGCGATGAAATATCAGTGAAATTACAAGATATTCTCTGTAATTACACTCTTATATTTAAAAAAAATACTAGTGTTTTTTGACTGATTATTTATCATTTGATTTTATTATAGTACATATTGAAATTGTTACACTTTCAAAAAATTTAGAGAGTAATATTTTAGGATATTTTTGGAAATGGATAGATCATTAGACTTACAAATATATTTGTTGTAATTGCATTGGATGTTGGATTTTAATGTAGAGAAATATTACAGAAAATGTCCGAAATTGTATTTTTTTAAATAATCGAAAATTCCAATTGACTTTTGATTACATTCTAGATAATTACAATAAATGTTGGAAATTTGTAACTATTGAAAGTTTAAGGATACATCAATGAAAGAATAATTTGTCTATAATTTCAGAAAAATATCCTAAATACGCTTTCTTGTGAATTCAAAGAAATATTATTAGATTCACGAAATAAGCCGAATGAATTCCGTGGGCGCCAGTTCGAATCCTGGTCAAGCCAAGCCCTTTGTAAGTCCTCTCGGTGCTTGTAGCAATAGGGTCATCGTTTATCATGAATGGACAGTCAAATGAAAGAGGTTCAGCGTATGGACCTTCAGCCAAGTCGATGGACAATGACAGTGTTAAAGATAGCATCAGATACACACAAAGGGTTAACCTACAAGACGGCAACCAAGCAACAAATTATAGAAGAATAAATTGGTAAAAACTTCCATTGGGAAGTTTACTAAAAAACAAATGTCTATCGCCATTAGATTTAATTAATGTTTGCAGGAATAAAATTGTAAATTAAATATACTATGACATAATAAAAAAATGCAACACATTTCGAAAAGAAGATATTTTTGGAAATTTATTTAATTTCCAAAATAGGAAATGCAGAGAAATATAGCCATATATAAACGATAAACGAAGTTACTTCGTTAAGCGAAACTTTGTTTTCAGAGATAAAAAAAATATTGCCTTGGTAAAGAAAATGGAAAGTTATTTTTCAATTAATGAAAACTTGTTTTCAATAAACAGTCAACTTACATACAAAGTTAAATCACATATGACATAACAACAGTACTTCTTCCTAAATCGTGATCATTTTTATTAAAAGCAAAACGTTTTCAATATCATATTAAATTTATTTTTTGACAGGAACTTCATTAATTTCAACTTCATTTTCTTGTCTTCGTTTTGTATAACATTTTCTTCATCCTCATTTTGGGCATAAAATTGAGAACTTCATTACATTGATGCTTTTTTATCAGAGGCAACGTTAACCGAACCATGATTGTAGTATTATAGAAATATAAATGCAGGAATAAATTTTGCTTACTTCTTCTAAATATTCAAATAGGATTTCATTTTAATTGAAAGAAATATTATCAGACTTACGAATAATTTTGCTTTAAATGCTATAAATTTCTAAAGGAAGATAATTATAGTATTGAAGATAATTAACTTAATAATTAATTTGGATTAAATGCAATAAAAATATGATATTTTTAGATACGCTGAAAAATGTTATTATATAATTACGAATAAATTGCAGTAAATGTCTATTTTTATAAATGAAGTGAAATATTATTAGACATACAAATAAATTCTGTGTTATTACGTTCTTAATTTGCAAGAGCGCATGCAATATTTTTCATCGAGGATTTTCCAAATGGAAATGAGTAAATATTTTTGGTGGAAATGGGATACGGGAAAAGGGATAATGCGGACGATAAATAAAATTGGGGCAAAATTCCCGTTTTGTGTGGATATTAAAAGTGGCCGCTCGGTCGGCAGTTAATGCACACTTTCTATGCGCCTGCAAGCGTTACGTATGCGTTACAAAATGTCCCATAAAAAATACTGGTCGCACGTTCCACTTTCCGAAATGATATAAGATTTCCACGTGCACATTAAAATGTATCATTTGCAAAATTGAATTCAGTATTAAATGAGCGTCGCCCATCCCAAAGTAGGGACGTCGCGACGCTCATCCGTCTTACTTATAAATGCCATTGTAATCAAATTACCTACACCCATTTCATCACCCACCAAATTGAATAAGATTGGGACGTGTCCCATTTTTCCTTTATCACACTTTTTATGGATAAACATCAAGCGCACCCCCTTCAATAAAACACGCACGACGCAACGGGCCGAAGGAGAGAAATGCGAACAATATGTTTATTCGTTCACAGGGGGGAAAATGCAATTTTCTTTCGGGATGTAGCAAATTGCATAAATTAATGGGAAGAGCGATTCGCCAAAGACATGTAAATTCCCATTTTTTCCTTCTTTTTCCACGAAGCGACAATTGCGGCCGCTTCAACGAAGAGTAAAAAAAAACTTTATATATAAGGAAGAATAAGATGGGACACGGAATAAGTTGCTTCAATAGGGAAACTTTCTGAATTTTAAACCAATGTTCGCAAGGGAAACATTAAAGCTTATCGTCTCAAAATTTGCATCAATAATACATCACCACAGAAAATATCTTTTTAAAAATCACTGATTTTGTAATTCAACTGTCCACAAAATTACTCTCAATTTTTGTTCAACCTTTTTTTTTAAGTTAGTATCCCGCAAGGACGAGCCTGAATGGTCGTATTATAACTACATAAAATCTCCTAACTTTCCATGTTATTCGTCCTGCGGGAATTGAGCTCGGGTTCATTCTTCATTCCGCTGCAGATGGAGATCTAATTCACTTAATTATTAAGTACATTTAAGAGGTGAATATATTTCCAAAGATTGCAGGACGACAAGCGCACAATGAATGCAAAGTTCTAAAGTTTAATTTTGAGTTTATCTTCGGCGTAAAATCTTTAGTGCAACCTTTTTAAATTGGACCGTAACCGTACGTTGTATGCATTCTAACACGCTTTATTGCTTGTAAAATCTTAAACTAGTAAATTACCCTAGATTTTAGCTTTATTAGAAGCAAATTTATCTAAGAATAAATTTCAATTAAGTAGGAAATAGAATTGCTGGTCAAAATGGTACTGTAATATGTAATATCTTAATAGTAAATAATAAATTAAAGTTTAGTTTATTTCATAATATAATAATTAAATTTGTGTATTATTATAATAGAAATTTTAATGGTTCATCATCATTCCCTGAGCCGTCCATCTCCTTCATTCTCATTCATGTATTGTTTTCCTTCATTCATTCACATTGTTTTTTTTGTATGATACTCGTCCTATATTAATCCTCGACAATCTCAAGCTCAATGCATACGTCTCTTCCCCATTGTCACAAATCTCGCACGCACGGCTTTCCACATTCATCCAATCACGACCACCGCCAGCATTCTCTTCACATCCCCAACAAAGTCAGGCTATAAACTACAGTTCTCCCAGATGGATTATTTACTTCTTTACTCTGATTAAATTTAGTCAATAATTCACTATTTTATTTTGTTTAAAATGATAACAAAAAAAAAGTTAATAAACATTATCATATTTTAATAGTTCGATGAAATATTATAGTTAGTTCACATTTGTAAATTATAATTTCTTCTGAGATATACAAGGTATTTTTTTCATTTTACTTTAATTAGAGCAGTGATATTAATAAACTATAGCTTATATTTCCTTGATGAGTTTCAAATTTGATACTTAAGTACATTAACAGTTATGGCCTTAATTTTTTGTTCATCACTTCAGCACATTTTTAAGTTTATTTTTAATTAATAATTGCTAAAATCTGATAGAAGTAAAAAAATATTTAGAATAATTTAGTGAAGTTTTACCATTAAATTATATTTATCTAGATTGTCAATATACGAGCGAATATATAGAGAGACAGAGTAATTTTATTTGCAATAAAATGACAAAGTGATTGATATGTAAATTATCTTAATTACATCATAACTGCGTTAAAAATATTTGTATAAAACAGAAACTCAATCTAAAATATGCTAAAATATAATTAATGTCTTTTTGTAATTAATGTGTGTATTTTTTTACTACTAGTAAATAAAATTTATTGCATACATACAAATAATTTGTATTTTCATTCCTAGTGTTGGTAAAGTGCATACAGGATATCAGAATTACTCAGTAGCTCCGTTTCTGTAGATGAGAAACAAGAGTTATTGCACTTTGAAATCCAAATGTTGATGATATTTCAAGAACGTATTTGCTAATAAGTACACCTGGTCACGACTGCTTTGCTCCTATTTAAAAGTGCACAAGAAAATACTACAAAAACTACAATGTTAACCCCCACAATTAAATTACAATAAAATGCGAATCAGGTGGGTCACTCTGACTTATCCACAGTACTTACGGGTTAATATCAAAATAAAATGTTGTTTTGAATTAATGTAACTAAAACCACTGTAACTTGTGAACTAAATGTCAGATTAGCATGAAATTTTGACAGGCCTCATCTGAAGGTTGGTACTTCCTAAAAATGATATGAATTTGTTGTTATAGGCGCTATCTATAAGTTATCCTACGAACTTATTTAATGTGGTGTTATATGTTGTAAATATTAATATATTTAGTTTATTGATTGAAGGTAGAAAATTATGTGAAAGAAGTTATGCAAAATGATATTTTTTGGTTGAATAGATGTCGCATATAAATATCGATGTAATAAGAGAGCATTAAATCAAAAAACGGAAAAATTTAACGTTCAATAAATTTCCTCATATGAGAAATTCCCAGGACGCGTCGTCCCCGATATTTATTACATTTATAAATTGCCGCAGCCCTTTCCACTTACAAATAATAAATTGCGACATGAAAATTAATTCCACTTAGCGACAAACAAGGACTCGCATCAATTAGTCGACTTTTCAGCAAAACATAATTATTTAACAGCAACAGGAACTTGGGAAAAAAAAATGCGAACATCACATTTGGTCCGAAGCGCTTGTCCTTTCTCGTCCCTTTGAAGTTGTCAATTTTAATTTGACGTTGATTAGGTTAAGCTGCGTTACGTTTCAATTCCGCCATCCCCAGGATTGTGCAACATTTGATTGCGGAAAGGAAATTAATGCCGAGTGACCTTTCATATATTTTTTTCTACCAAAAAAAAGGGAAGCAAACAATACACGATAAAAATAGGAAAAATATGTTCGGAGGGAGACGTCGGTGAGGGTTGGACTGGTAAATGGGAGGTGATTACAGTCAGAACAAACATGTTGCAAGCACATTTTCAACTGACGCCTGTATTCATTTTCGCCACTTCCACAAAAGCAAATGCGGTAATTCCAAGATAAAAAATGTGCGCGATTTTGTGCCGTGAACGCAAAAATCCAGGTGCAATTAAAATAATCACCGGAAACTTTCGGGTTAAATTAATAAACACTCGCTTCCTCCCCTCAAACCGTGAAGTGGAAAGAGGGAAAAGAAAAAAGGGAAAAAAAGAAGAAACCAACAACAGCAGCAACAACTTTCTTTTCTAATTAATGCAAACAGCGAATCCGTTTTAAGAATTCATCTGGCTGGGCAATATTTCATGTAGCAAACAAAGCCGTATATCATAAAGTTTTTGGCTCCAATTAGTCAAAATTCTCCATAATTAAATAAACCCACGGCAAATTAATTTATTACGCCTGCTAAGTTTTGCGTGCGATCAATTAAAAAACTTCGAAGTCGACTCAGATGGAACACGATTTCATACTTTATTAAATGTTTCTTCTTTTTTTTTCTATCTCACTCGGATGCTGCGATTTGTGCGAAGTGTTAGTGGCACGATCCACCCAGCAACCATCCATCCCTTCCATCCCCCAATTGGTGTACCCCAAATTTATCAGCGAACTTGGCGATGCGTCAAAACCAACGTAACCGTGAATTGCATCCGCCGAAACGCAGATGCTGTTGAAGTGTTCGGAACTATCTCTGTTTATCTAAATTCCCTCTCCCGAAACAAATCCTAAATCATGACATGCTTTAATTATCTTAACAGCAAAATCCCACACTATTAACTTCCAGCTATTTCAATTATGCCGCTGAAATGCGTTTTCATTCGCTCGAATGAAAAGTGAACATTGTTTTGTTCTGTCGACAACTCTAGGGTTAATTATTTGCTTATGTTGCAATATACAACTCCACTTTATTAAATGTAGCATTTATTTGTATTGAAATTTTAATGGAATCATAAATATATATTCAATTATTTGTCAAAATCACAATATTAGCTAAAGATTGTATTAATTGGATCTCTAAATAAATGATTAAAAAATAAGTACTTCTATATAAAAAATCTCTTTAAACACAAGATTCTTCTGTGGTATGTATTAGTATATATCTTTAATTACTTTTTAAATCAATTAGACTTTTCATTGGTGTAATTATTTCTTAACTAATTTAATAATAGTTTCTCACAATTACACTTTTTTTTTCATATAATTGTAATATTGAGACACAGTTGTCTACTAGTATATCACTTTATTTCTCTATTTATTATGTATATTTGTTTGTAATTAGAAACTAAATTGTCATAATAAAAATGTATATTTTAGATCTTGAAAATTAATTTTATTAAATTTCTTTCGAATCAAGGTTTTACATTCAAGTACTAATACATGCAGGTTATTTACCTTTTATAATTTAAAGTATAAAAGTAAAAAAAATATGTATTTCATATAAAATATAATATTTTGAAAACAACGTGGAAATGGTGAAGTTTATAAGTAAACTATTCAATAATCCTTTCAGTAAATCGGTTTATAATATTTAACTAGTAGAGTTAAAGCCGCAACAAAGCATGGGATTATTAATGCCTGTGTATAGTTTATATTATTATAACATAGTTTAAATTGTTATAGAATGAAATAACAGCTGAATCCAACTAAAGCTTTTCAATTGATTCTGCCATGTATATGGAATTGCATTAGTTTTTATAGTAAACAATGTGGTTATTTTTTTAATTAATTTATATAGTTGTATAATTGAAATAATAAGCAACTATTAAGAATTGGCATAAAGTAATTCGACATTTTGCAAAAAATCGTACATTTGCAGGATATAAAAATGAAAAAAAGTGCTTCATTTTGATTCATAAATAATTCATAATATTTACATGGGACAGTAATAATAGAGCCTTTTATGTTTTCTTGCAATCTATCTTATGAAAGGAAAATGTTATGTATTCATAGTTTTTTTTCTATGGTACTTATATAACATTTCAACTTAAAATGTATAGTACGGTTTCAATCAGTCCGGATCCACTATAGCAGGGTTTCCCAAACTATAGGCATGAATATCTGGAATTAAATATTTATTTTTTTTAATTTTATTGATTATGTGTTATTAATTACCCTACAAAGTAAACATTTTGTTCCATAAAAAAATCAGGATATATAGGCTTTTCCTCCAACGGAACACGTTGGATTTTTATACAATTTTAAAGTTCTCGATATGTCCGGTAATAAAAATATAACGTAAAAATATTGATACAAACATAATTAGAAATTTTAATTTATTTTCATTATTATAGTTGACATTATTTGTTTATTTAGTTTTAATTGAATATTGGTGATAATAAAATACAATAAGTTTGTATTATAAAATATATTTAATTTGTATTTACGCAATAAATTTTAGTTAATTAAATGCCATTCAAGTAAATAGATATTCGAAAGTTTTATGTAAAATGTTTAAAATGAATAGAAAATGTTCAAATAAATTTTACCCTTGAATGTCCGGAAGCTCGAGTGAATGGTTTTAGGGCCTTCAATCAATGTCACAGAAAGAAAAGCCAGTTAGAAAATGGCCGGAAATGTAAGTGGAGTGAGTCCTGCGGATGAATAATGAAGTGATGCGAGATCGATTTATAATGCTTCATACCTTCTTTTATGACCATCACAGTGATATACATATACTATATATTTATAAATGTCTAAACGTGCATAAAGTCTCTAATGGGTGATACGGAATATTGCGGAATCAATAGTGCAGCAAATTCAATTTTAATTAAAATGCCGCTTTAATGAACTATAAACATCGAGTTCAATTACTCAAATTGTTATAATTAATATAGCGGTTAATTAATTGATTAACGCGTTTCCGCTTGCGCTTGATGAATTTATTATTTATTTTCTTCTTTATTTATTCTCCGCGTCGTTTTTACTTTTAATTGTCGTTTCCGGTTTCTTCGATTCGCCCGGCGGGGATGCAGGGTAGGAACATTGCGTTGGGCCCGTGCCAAGTTTTCGTTTACCGATTTTGGCTTTGTCCTCGCGACTTTCACCGTGGCAAAAATATTTCAGAACATTGTTGTGCCGATGGATGAATCCTTGGCCGAGGGCCCAGAGAGCCGTAGGAGGCAGCGGCAGTAAAAACTATTGATTTCTAATTAAATCGCAAAAGTGCTCTTCTGCATGGATGGGATATGATGCGTTATTCCAAAGAGAGAGAGAATGTCGAGGAAAAATTGAATCCGCGTCGGCAAATTTGCGCAATGTGTAGTAGTAGCTGCGACCCGAATCCCTTTGACAGTTATCCGTTACAAATTTAATAGAAATCGTACGAAGGAAAGGCTGAAGAGAAAAAATAGAGAGACAGAGAGGAGAAAAAGAGAAATAAGAAAAGAGGATATGGGTTGAGGGAAAAAGAAACATACATATAAAGGGACGGAAAAGGGAACCGCGTATTCGCTACACATGCGTTACATGACACGATATCGGATTACGAAAAGGTGGTGTTTGCTTCTCGCGTATCGAATTTTCAACGGGTCTTAAAAACAGCGAACTTCTGATGGAAGGAAGGAAATATGGGCGAATCTGAAGGTTCGATTTCATCCCTCATCCCCTCATACCCCTCACAGCTCTTCGAGCAGCCGCGACTAACCCCCTTTATATTGGATTTTCCGTATACTAATTGGATTTTATTGGTTTTAGGTGCCGGTGAGGAATATCCAGAACCTCTTCCTTGTGTCGTTTATGTGCACGGGGAGAGTTACGAATGGAATTCAGGAAACCCTTACGACGGCACTGTTCTGGCATCCGCCGGCAAAGTCATCGTAGTTACCATTAATTTTAGACTTGGCATATTAGGTAATTAGACTGTACAACTAAATTTTACTTAATTCCGATATAATTAACACATCATTTACCTTCATTTAAATTTACGTCCGAACTATAATTGAACTGGCGCAAAACCGCATCCAAATCTATAGAATAATTAAAGGATTATTCCCTTTTGTGCACCAATGAATAGGATTCACATATATACACATTCATAAATAAATTTGAAAAAAAAAAGTAACAGCGACAGGATTTTAATCCATAATCAAAGCAACTAATTCGCTGCGCTAAACGAGTAAATCTCTTCAAACTTTCATATCCTTATTTATATAATTTCAGATAAACTTAACATAATCAGTTACTCATTTACTAGAAATTTGTAATATTCGTGTATGTTTTCATCATTTACAATTTTCAAATTTATTAGAAATTATACTCTACATTTGGGACAAAAATATATTGTTAAGATATTAAATTATTAACACTAAACAATAAATTACGATCATCATAGAGGAGTTTGCTTAATTTCAGATTAATTTTTATCATATCACAACAAATGTAAATTGTTTAAGATTGTTGAAAATCTTTGAAATATTTTAAATTTTTATTATATTTATTTAAGATTTTTTAAAATCTGTTTATTATAAAACTTAATGAAATATGAATTCTTCAAAATATAAGAGTTTATCTTTTCTACTTCAAGAATCAGGAAGTTTGTTTGAATTTATAATATATTTTATGTTGGAGTTTTATTAAATATATACTTAACTTATAAATATTTGATTAAATATGAATTCTGAATAAAATTTGATTTTTTTTTATAATTACATTGTACAAAGATATCTGCAGTAAATATAATGAACCAAAATGGTATTGAAATAACATCACAAACACGAACAGACATTATTTTCTTTGATCTTCCCGCAAATCCCACAACGGCCGATGAAA
>NW_017096915.1:0-9634 GCF_001412225.1 Nicrophorus vespilloides
TTTCACATTTCTTTAAATTTCTCGAAAACTATAATAGATAGAATGAATCCAAAAGATGCATACGAAAGCTGAATGTTTGGGGAATGAGTGTTCAATCATTGCTGTAATTCTAATTTCATTAAGTGTTCTTGTCTAAATTGATGTCCGAGTCGTGATGGAAATGTGTTTTTCTTTTCAAGAGTTTCTCCTTCGAGTCGGAGGGTGTCGGCCGATGCAAAGAAACGTCCCTCAAGACCACTTCATTTGTGCGTTGTCTGCGCTAGGCTAGACGCATTAATTCGCCCGTTTGACAAATGGGCTCTTGCCCTCTCCAATTTGTTTGCGAACAACATCTGCTCGCATCTATTATGAAAAACACAAACGCTATTTGATCTACTCGAATACCCGATTCAAGAACACAATCAAACTACTGTTAATAAACAAACGATGGCGAGGCTAAACAAAAGAGTAAATGTAATTTGAATGTTGTTGTTGTTGTTTTTTTTTGTAAAGGTGAAAACGTGCTCGGAATGCGGTTCAGGAGTGTAGCGAGTGAGGGTGGATGATAATAAAAATTGTGCAGTGTTAAATTCACTCGCGGCAGCTGCCGGAATAAATAAGTGCAAAGTCACATAAAAGGGGTGGCCTCCTCTCGCAGTCCACGCTGCATGCATTCGCGCACTCGTTGGGGTAGTTTTAGGGTTTTGCTGAAAAGCCAATTCCATCCTCCCTCTTGTTACGCATCGCAACGTAAACGCACCGCAACGCACGGGACGCCCTCTGATTTTCCGACTCCGTAAACACACTAAAACCACTCTTCTTTTATTTCATTTTGTTTATTTTTTTTTCTTCACCCTCCGGTGTTTTTGATTAATTGATTCGGAAGTTTTGTTGCGCGTTAAACTCCATTAATTCCGCAAGATTTACATCCATTTGCAAGATTAAAAACCGCTAATGTGTATTAGAGATGGAGAGTTTTCGGCTGGGGGATGTTAAAACCATCCTCGATGTTGTTTCGTGCGGAACATACGTCGCGTATCGCCAGAATTGACGTTTCCCATTTGTCACCGAGAGGGGGACTGTCTACATTAATTGTATTGTTAATATTTCTAATGTTAAAAAGTCTTTGCATTGTGACAATTTGATTTTACAAAAAGTGACTTAACATTTGTCATTTTCATATGTTTTCTTGTATAATTGACAATGCCAACTTGAAGAAATGAAAAATAATAAAAGTCAACAACTTGAGAAATTAAAAATTAATTTATCAAAACACAACTTCACTTGAATTGACGTTTCTTCATTGTCCAGTGAGTGAGGTTAAATTTAGAATTTGGAAAAAGCATCAAATATATTAATAATATCTTTTATAATATTGTAAGTATTTTGTAAGTAATTTGGCTTTAGATTGTAACAATTTGTTGATTATTTATCCAATAATTTCATTTACCCAACTGCCCTAACATTTGCATTTGTTTATTATAATTGATGGAACTTAACAAATGAAAAATAACTTGTAAAAAAAACAAAATTTCAATTGACAATTGACTCTAATGACATTGACATTTTCCAAATTTGACAGATGTAACAACTTAAGAAATTGAAAATAACTTGTAACGAAAACCTACTCAATTTTATTTATGTGTATTATAACCTTGAAAATGATTGACATTTAGACATTTTCCAAATTGACAGATCTATCAACTGCCCCAACATTTGCATTTGTTTATTATAATTGATGGAGAAAACAACTTAACAAATGAAAAATAACTTGTAATAAAAACAAAACAAAATTCCAAGTCATGTAATTACGTATATTATAACCTGTAATTATAATAATAATTGACATTTTGACAATTTCCAAATTGACAGATGTAACAACTTAAGAAAATGAAAATAACTTGTAACAAAAACGAAAATCTAGTCAATTTTATTTATGTGTATTATAACCATGAAAATGATTGACATTTAGACATTTTCCAAATTGACAGATTTATAAACTGATCTTAACATTTGCATTTCTTTATTATAATTGATGGAGAAAACAACTTAAAAAATGAAAAATAACTTGTAAAGAAAAACAAAACAAAATTCCAAGTCATATAATTACGTACATTATAACCTGTAATTATAATAATAATTGACATTTATACATTTTCCAAATTGACAGATGTAAAAACTTAAGAAATTGAAAATAACTTGTAACAAAAACGAAAACCTATTCAATTGTATTTATGTATATTATAACCATGAAAATGATTGACATTTAGACATTTTCCAAATTGACAGATCTATCAACTGCCCTAATATTTGCATTTGTTTATTATAATTGATGCAGGAAACAACTTAACAAATGAAAAATAACTTGTAAAAAAAAAGCAAAATTCCAAGTCATGTAATTACGTACATTATAACCTGTAATTATAATAATAATTGACATTTAGACATTTTCCAAATTGACAGATGTAACAACTTAAGAAATTGAAAATAACTTGTAACAAAAACGAAAACCTACTCAATTTTGTTTATGTGTATTATAACCATGAAAATGATTGACATTTAGACATTTTCCTAATTGACAGATCTATCAACTGCCCCAACATTTGCATTTGTTTATTATAATTGAAACAGGAAACAAATTAACAAATAAATAATAACTTGTAAAAAAATCAAAACAAAATTCCAAGTGATGTAATTACGTATATGTAATTACTATAATTATAGTAATTGACATTAAGACATTTTCCAAATTGCAACAACTTAAGAAATTGAATAAAAACAAAAACCTACTCAATTTTATTTATGTATATTATAACCTTGAAAATGATTGACATTTAGCCCTTTTTCCAAATTGACAGATGTATCAACTTCAAAAAATTGAAAATAAATCTAGTAGTCTGCTTATTCTTGAATTTATCTGAATATGTACGATTTATTTAACTAATAATAATACATGTTCGTTGTTAATTTGTGACAATTTAAATGTTTGATTTGCATCAGTTTATTGATGTTGGAGGGTTGTTTCGTGGAATTGGTAACTCGTGGCATTTCTGTATAATTGCGCGGATTATCGGTGGCGGACGCGAAATAACGAATGCACGTGTATGTACAGACGCATGCAGAGTCGATGATGTTGCGAGGTGGTGTTGGTGTTGGAGGCGGCAACGAGGCTGGAAGGAGTGGAATTCGGGACGGTTTCGAAGCCGGAGAGTAATTTAGTTTTGCCAGTGCACATGCAATGTTCACTCGCAGTTTGAGCCGCTTTTGAAGGTGTTTGTGTGTTTGCTTGCTGCGGGGGCGGCGCACGAACTGCACAGAGAGAAAGAGAGAGATTGAATTTGAGTAAGAGTGAGTGAGATGGAAAGCTCGAATCAGGTCACAGAGCTTATGCTTTTCCACGATTAAGCCCCGTTTGTTTATTTTCTCAATTTATTTTATAATCTCATTTCCCGCTCCATGCAAAAACCTGACCTGTCGAGGAAAATACGTCCTTGGAACTTTCCTCAACCTCGCGCGTTTCTTTTTTTCACTCTCTCGCCCTCGATGTTTGCATCCCGAGACTGTTTATCGGAATTGATTCGAACTTGAGTGTGGGGGGGGTTTGGTGGCGAATGTTGCGAGAGATGGTAAGAAATGCAATTAATCAAAAGTTTGTGCCCTAATTTCCTTGGCTACATGTGAAAAGCGCCTTAAACACACCACCACTATCAAAACCTCCTCCTTCTCTCCTCTAAGAAGGGTGTGGACAAAGTTCCGGCCGTCGGACCGCGAAATAATAATATGTTAAGGGCGGTCGAAGTTGCGCAACTATTCCGCTTTCTGCGGAGCGGAGCATAGTTCTTCTCTCGCCTCCTCCACCATTATTTCTCCGATAATAGAAAGACCACCCTCTACAACCCCGAACAGTCCGGTAGTTTCGGAAAACACTAAACAAGCACCAACAACACACCCTTCCACCAAAGTCCATGCAATATGTAAACGGTCGTCTGCATAAAATATGAAAGCCGCAGCGAGGATATCTCCAGCATCCCCCTTCGCACACCTTGAAATATACAAAGCCATACGGAATTAGTTAACCGTCTCCAACCGCCTTCAATATTTAACGTCGCACTTATTTATTTCATTGCAACTTTAATGAAACACGCACGTGAAAAATTATCTCCATAAAACGAAACCTTATTTCTTATTTAAAGAAAAAGCATTAAAATATCTCACTAATAAAGTTTATTTGAAGGAAATGCCACGAGCGGTTCAAGAGTTATAACGTTTTCAATTCCGGGTTCGTCGCTTATTCGGCCTTAGAGTCTCCGAACGTAAATTCTTTCCAAAGACCGTAACTCTTCAACCAAAGCGAATATTTTACTATCGAATACACCTTTCCATTCACAAATAAACATACTTTAAGCAATTCATCAATAATATTATATAAACATATTAATTATTAATAAAATAAATTATCAAAAAAAAAAAAAATTTGTTTGAAAAGCAATTTAAAAATTCTAATTACTTAAAATCGGTTTATAGTTGAAACAATAACAAATTAATTAATGTTAATATGTTAAATTTCTTCTTTTTTTTAATACTTTTCATGTTGGATTAAATATTGTAATGCGTACACGGAATTCTCGTTAGATTTGGACAGAACGCACGACAATCCGTCGGGGGATAAACGCGATAAATCGTTTAAAAATTTCACACATTTTTTTCTGTTAAATTTGTTTTCGTTGTTTTTTTTTTGTAAGTGCAATGTAATGTTTTTGCGTAAATTGAATGAACGATTTTCACTGTTTTTTCCTATTCAACAATTCACATTTATATAATAATGAATACGACAAAGTTATGTGAGAGAAATGAATGTTAAATTTAAGATATAAGTGCATGAAGATAGTGCAACAAATTGTGCGCAATTGGCGTTTTAATTATTCAACTGGGCATGAAACTAATTAAGTCGTAACTATATAAGGCGATAGAAATGTTGCGAATGTTTTATCGCGTCGAATGTATGAAGTTGCTGTGAACCGTGTGCGGCTTCTCGCGCACTCTAATTAATACGCCAATATGCAAAGACGACTTAATTAGCTTAGCAAGTGTTCAGTGAATATATTAATATCTTCAATCGCTCGCTAATTTCGCAGATACGTGCGCCCCATAAATCCGCGATCCTCCGCAAACGCAACACACGATAATTTATCGCGTATTTTCTGCGCAATTAATTACAATTAACTCGTAACCGCTTCGGCGATCAATTCATTCGCTTTACGTTCGAGGTGTTGGTTCTTGACCTTTTTGGATAATGCGAATCCAAACTAAAACTGAAGAATGAAATAAAATGAAATAACGGTTGAGGGATGTAAAATATGGGTGGAAATGGATGCTTTTTTTTTTTTGCTGCAACTTACGGGATTGCGAGAATCGTAAAAGTGAGTGAGCTCAGATCGAATGCGAATAAAATATTCTCGTATACATTGTGTACACTTCTTTCTATTTCCTATGATTCTCTTCTTTTTATCTCTTCTCCTCTCCTTTTTGCTTTCCTGGTATTCAATATATACGTTGGGATTGTTCGGAATGGTTAAACGAAACATGAAATATGAACGGGGCTCACTTCTCGGCTCGTTCCCGGCATCTCCGCATCTGCATACCTGGGAAACCTGGGCTCTGCATCTCTTCTATATACGTGTATACGTATACATAAATGCATGCATACATAACTGTGTGTATGTAGACGGCATACATATTTAATAAATCCCACACATGAGCTCACATAAAGTATTCGATATATATCCTTCTCCGCACATACGATTTATCATGCATTCAATATTTGGACTCGAAGAAAATACGTGCACAAGCCTCGACAATCCTTTTTACCTAGTTAATTAAGACGCATCTCCCCCGTGGCTGCGACGAGATTGCATTCCGAAACGCGCGACGGGGAAACTCGCGTGAAGGCCTACTTTCAATTGGACGTAAACACGATATTCATTACAAAAGAAAAACAAACAATCAATTTCGTTGCACAACCGCAGCTTCCGTTGCTATTATCCGAAGCATAGATCACGACTAAACGAGTTGTGAAGACTCTCTGGTAATTGATATGAGCACGATTCTTGATGCATAGCTATTAGGGATCTTTCTGAACAAGATACAATCGAAAAATATTGATAATACATATTTTATGACCACTTTTCACAAAGCCCCACGTTATGATCCAAAATTAAAAATTTTCAATTTTTGCTTTAAATCAATTTTTTTTTGGTAATTATCATTAATAATTAATGTATTTCGTTGCAAAACCGCAGCTTCTGTTGCTATTACCCGAAGCATAGATCACTTGAAGTATTTGGCTGTGAGATTAGCTTCAAAAGCAACAACCGCAAGATTAAACGAGTCGTAAAGACTCTCTGGTAATTGATATGATCACGATTCTTCGTGCATAGCTATTAGGGATCTTTCTGAACAAGATACAATCGAAAAATATTGATAATACATATTTTATGACCACTTTTCACAAAGCCCCACGTTAGGATCCAAAATTAAAAATTTTCAATTTTTGCTTTAAACCAATTTTTTTTTGGTAATTATCTTTAATAATTAATGTATTTCGTTGCAAAACCGCAGCCTCTGTTGCTATTACCCGAAGCATAGATCACTTATAGTATTTGGCTGTTATATAAGCTTCAAAAGCAACAGCCGCAGCTCAAGACTAAACGACTCATAAAGACTCTCTGGTAATTGATATGATCACGATTATTCGTGCATTGCTATTAGGGATCTATCTGAACAAGATACAATCGAAAAATATTGATAATACATATTTTATGACTACTTTTCTCAGTGCCCCACGTTATGATCCAAAATTAAAATTTTTCAATTTTTGCTTTAAACCAATTTTTTTTATAATTATTATTAATAATACATTATAAATAATGCTATTATATTAAGTGGTTTGGAAAAAATGAAATTGGTGAAAGGTACAGCTATTTTTGCAATAATTGTATTGCGATTGAATTTGATCTTATTGGAACGTTTCGATGCGTCATCGAGCATCAGAAACAGCCGCCGTTGACGTTCGATATGTCCAGAGTTGACGTTTAGAAGATGGAGGAGCCTCGCGCGTGAAACGAAATCGAATAAAGTAATATTTCCACCCCCGTATTATATATTAATAGGAATGGTAATAATCATTCAACGCTCGATTTGTTTGTGATGCATTATATACGGCACGTGTATTTGAGTATGAGTATGAGAGAGAGAGAGAAAGTGAGCGAGGTGGAAGTTTTGATGTGATTAAACAATGGTCCCATCGATCATCAAACATAAACGAGGCACGTTTGATTTCGATTAAGTCCGAAACGCACGGATGACGGATGCAATTGTTTCCATGAAACTGAATTAATCTGCAAATTGGCGAATTTGCAAATGGCTCTAAATTTAATCATTTCCTACTCTCCTACATTTTTTTGTTGTTGTTTTGTTTTGTTACGCTTTGATGTTTTTTTGTAGGTCGCGTTCGATTATATAATAAGTTCAATAACATTTCCAAACAAAAAAATACACGGGAAATATGTTTGTATAATTAATTAATTTGAGGAACTAATTTGTAATTGCTTTATCAGCGAAACTAGGTAACGACCTCGGGTTTTTTTATAGATGAATACATTACATTCAAACGTCGTTTGCGCTTTAATAAGTTAAACTTTAAACACGCGAAACTTTGTTAAATTTTGTGCAAACTAATTAAAAGTAGGCTGAGTGTAATAATTGAACGCGGTGTAAATGAATAAATGAGTAAGTTTTTTTTTTACTTTCTTTCCTTCTTTCTTTCTTCCATGTGCCCTTAAGCACATTTCCCATGGGATTTTTTCGCCTCCCCCTTGAACACAGACAAACACAGTTTACTCCATTCTTAAGACGAATCATCTCTGTTTCGTCTACATTTATATATAAACATTTTATAAACCAATTAATTTTAAATTTCGTGTCATTTTTTATTTGCAATACGAAGATGATTATGATTTCAATATTTAGTATATATTGAGTTAATGAAATGGCTCACAACGTGGGGCCTTCAGTGGAAGCCCAACAAAGTATGATTGATTAATATTTTTTAATTACGTCTTATAGAGGAAGGTCCATAATAGCGTTGCGCATTAATTTGACAGTTAAATTGAAATATCGTTTTATGGAAATTCAAAATTTTCCACTTTATTTACTTTAACCGCAAAGTATATGATTTGAATGAAGCCGAATGATTCAATTATGCGGTTGAAAAAGGTGGTCGAGCGTGATGATTTATTTTATTTTTTTTTGTCTACATAATCATATGCAGAAATCATTTGAATTTTAAACAAGCGAACGGTACAAATCCAACTCGGGGTGGAAAAAATCGCAATGTGTTGTATTTTTTTTTGTACTTCAATCTCTCTCTCTCTCTCTACAGTTCTGTTCGCGTCAGCATTGAGTGAATCGGGGGAGGCTGCGATGGGGATGGGGGTTTTTGCGAGGCCCGGGGGGCATAAACGATTCGCATTGTTAATTAATTGAAAACCGATAATGCCCCCGCGGCCGGCGCTCTGATGCGCTTTGTTTTTATGCATCAAGTCATCACAAACGGCCGAAGGGCGCGACAACCACCACCGTCGCCCCCCATGATGCAACAGCACCCCCCCAGTCGGATTAAGGGTGAGGAGGGGTTCGTTAAAGGAGCACACTTCGACCATCATGGGAGGCGATGCATATTCATGGCCGAGGCTAATTAATTTATTTATTAATTTACCGCATCCGCTTTTTGTATTATTCAATCATCCTGCAGTATTCATAATTGACATGGATAAGCAGAAAATAGATACAAGTCAATACATCTGCAAATAGTTCGGTTAGTTGGCGTTAACACATTTGTTTCTGGAAAAAAAAAACAATTTGAAAAATTTTATTGGTAAGTTTCAGTTGCATTTCAAAGGGAAATACTGAATTTTAGATAGATAAAAATAGAGAATTAAGGTGGAAAAGGAATTAGTTTGCAGCTGTATTTGTTATCAAAAGTGAATGCAATTTGTTGGACAATTAATAACTTCTTGCACTAATTGTTATTATATTAAGAATGAAATCAAAACAATTACGAAGATTTCTAGATTTGGCTCAATAAAAAATTGTAAATTTTAAACTTTTCTTTCTTTAATAACTAAATTTGTTGAATTTATTGAAGAGATATATTGTTAAGCATTGTTATTGGTAAGTTTCAGTTGTATTTCAAAGGAAAATACTGAATCTTAGATAGATAAAAATAGAGAATTAAGGTGGAAAAGGAATGAGTTTGCAGCTGTATTTGTTATAAATTCAAAGTGAATGCAATTCGTTGGACAATTAATAACTTCTTGCACTAATTGTTATTATATTAAGAATGTAATCAAAACTATAAGTATAAAGTAAATTCTTAAGACTTGAACAAATAGAGAAACAACTTTTGTTTGTTCAGAAACAAATGTATTAACGCCAACTAAGCGAACTTTTGTTAGAAATTGAATTGTAATATAAAATGTATACCAAAAAAATTAATAAATTTGTTATATTTTTTTTGCTTATATAAAACACATGAAATAATTCCTGAAATGATATTATATTTGTCAACTTTTATATTCACAGCCTTAAATTTTGC
>NW_017096915.1:9647-13211 GCF_001412225.1 Nicrophorus vespilloides
ATTTCTGCAATTTTAACTTTGTAATTATTTGGTAATTAAATAAGAAAAATCAAAAGTTTAATAAATCACTTTCTCTATTTGTTAAAGTCTTAAGATATTTCATGTCAAATTTCAAGAAGATCGGTAAGAATGGAAAGGAGAAAATGCAAGATTAGTGATGTAATGTTGGTAGAAATTCCACCACCAACACAGCCATTGTTTTGCCATTTTCTACGGATTTCGACGTGAACTCAAGCCTAAGCAAATTTATCAGGATTGCCAAAATTCATATGGAGTGATTGCATCATCCCTTATGACCATTTCCAGGTGGTTTCGAAGATTCCAAACCGAGTATTTTTCTGTTGAGGACGAATCTCGTGATGGTCACTTGAAATCTTTCACTGATGATACAAATGTAGCCCTGGTGAAGGCAAAAATTGATGAAGATCCAAGAATTACCAAGGAAATGATAGGTGATGAACTAAGCTTGAATTCCATGGCTGTGTCAAGAATATTAAGTCATCACTTGGAATACACGAAGAAATCCGCACGATCTTTCGTTTTGCCCAATATTTCTTAGAAAAATTTGAAAATGGAGAATCTAGCAGCTTTAGGAAAGTAGTAACAGTTGATGAAACTTGGTTATATAAGTACGATCCAGAAACCATGGTATGAAGCGCAGATGGTGCAAATCCCCCAACAGTTAAATCAAGAACATAAAAATTGGTGTCAATTTACTTTACCAGGGCAAAAGTGGTAGACGGTAACTACTAAGTGGTATACAGAAACTTGCTTACCACAAGTTTTCAAAAATTTGTTGGAAAACCAGAAAAAAAGGGGAACTTTGTCGCTACTTTTTGCACCACGATAATGCTTACATTGCTGAAAAAAACCAACAACTTTCTTGCTCTCTCTGGCATCAATGAAATTCGCCCTCCGAAGTCTTCAGTTCGAATGAGGAGATCATTAATGCAGTTGATGTCGAACTTGAAAAGCTCCAAATTTTGAGGAATGTTTTGAAAGGAAATTATGTTGAGAAATTACAAAAGGATGAAAATTGAAAAAATTAAAATAAAATTTGGTTTTCTTCAGCCAACTAAACGAACTTTTGTTAGAGTACATTTATCCTCTTCAGTTGCGCGTAGTGTTTGCGTGGGGATGCGCTCGAGTGCAAGGATCTGTGTAAATTTCGTTGCAGAAGACGTGTGTTTGATATCTCGGTCCATTATGTCGTCGCAACGAAACCTCTTTGACGTGGAAATAGTTGGTCCGGTAATGGACGTCGCATTATGTTTAACCCCTTTCATTCAATTATTAACCGGAATCTAAAATAAACATCCATTAACTGCACTCACCGTTAAATTGATTTCGCTAAAAAAAAAACGGCGCACAACGTGGGGCATTGAAAAAAATGGTGTCAAACTGAATATTTTCAATTCGTTTAAATTGAATAACAAATATAAAGCTCCATAATATCAGGAATGCTCCAAAATGGAATTGGAAAGGATCAAATTCGCTTCTCCTTTTCACTATTTATTTGCTTCCCGTGTTGATTTTCGCATCCCCGAGTCCGGTTTATGACCCTTCCCAAATCCTAATTCCGTTTCGCCTTAACATAATTTCTGAACCACCCGACGACTACTCTCCTGCTGAAAGCAAGCACAAGCGTCGAAATCCTCTCGCAATTTTCACCCTGATTCACCTTTTTCCTCGGAATCGCATTGTCAGTCAGGTCAGTTCGCTGATTCGCATTTTCCACTGCTATTTATAGTTTGTTTGCGCAGTTCGCAATACCTAATCCGACACTGTGACTGCATGTGTGCGCGCGTATGATCTAATAATAAGTGAGTGTTAGGGTTGTAGCGCGGTTGCATGTAAAACCTCTCGAAGCGCAGGCACATATTACGACTCAAATTCCCCGAAACTAACTAGCTAACTAACTAACAGACAGGGATGGGTTCGCTTTGTTTCGGAATTACCTAACGTGCCTTCCTCCCATTTGCATCGTCTACATTACACAAGCGCATTTAATTATTATCGGGTCTCGATCATCTTAAGCACAACGTCTACACAACTAATATACAGACAATCGATCTGCACAATTTATTTATTTTTTTGTAAATGTTTTGCATAATTTTTTTTGAAACGTAGTCTGCATTGTTTTGCAGGATGCGAGGTCGGACGGAATTATTTAAAATAGACCACCCCGTTTCGTCGACGTGACTGAAGGAAGAACTCGAGAGGGAAATGGATTAACTGTCGCAAACAAATCGCGTTACACGGCGTCATCCGAATTCAATTACGACCGGGACTGACAAATTAAAAACTTCTATAATCGCGCATAGTTTGCGTCCCCCATCTCCAATTGAAAACTTTAAAAGACTGCAGATTCATGCAGCTACCATCACTCACACCATCGAAAATTACCAGACAGCTGCATAATTCGCTGTCTTCCTATCTTCATGTTTTTTTTTATTTCTACATGCAATTAAAGCTAAATATGTATAGTTTCTAATAAACTTATTGCGAGATTTGCAACTATTACAGTTTATCAAAGTTTTAGGAATTTTTTTTTGGATCATTTTTCTCGAATTCCAAGCAAGTTACATCAAATATTTATTACCTTAACTAAAGTTACGAATATAGACTATAAGTAATTAGGTAAAATTATTGTATTTTTGGAAAAATCATTGGAAATTACATTGCAAAAACACATGGAAATTAAGATATTTTTAGTGGAAATTATCAAAAATTAAATTGTTCAATGTTCAATATAAATTTTTCACAAAAAATTATACTTAGAAATATTTAGACTAAATAATTTGAGAAAAATGATCATAAAATATTAAAACTTTAAAACTTTTCCAATGCAATGCTTACAAATGCAAATTGATGCAAATATTTTACCGTGTATTGTGATCGCAAATGTAGAGAATATATAATAATAACAATGAAAATAAAGTAGGGAAGTTATTTTCTTTCGTGACTTGAAATTCATGAAAAAAGTGCCTTTACATGAAAAAAGTGCCTTTACAATTGATATTTTTCTATCGTTCAAAGTCCATCAAATAGATAAAGTTCTATAATAATAAAGGATCACGAAAATTTTATGGAAAGTTACACAAAGTTATTATTTAAAACAAAATGTTTTTGGATCATAACGTGGGGCCTTCAAAAACCAGCCTTTACAATTGATATTTTTCTATCGTTCAAAGTCCATCAAATAGATAAAGTTCCATAATAATAATAAAGGACTAAGAAAATATTATGAAAAGTTACAAAAAAGTTATTATTTATAACAAAATGTTTTTGGATCATAACGTGGGGCTTTCAAAAAACAGCCTTTACAATTGATATTTTTCTATCGTTCAAAGTCCATCAAATAGATAAAGTCCCATAATAATAATAAAGGACTAAGAAAATATTATGAAAAGTTACACAAAGTTATTATTTATAACAAAATGTTTTTGGATCATAACGTGAGTCGTTCAAAAAAGTGTAAGTAATTTTCAGTGGAAATTATCAAAACTCCAATTGGAAATTATCAAAACTCCAATTGGAAATTATCAAAACTCCAATTGGAAA